>NC_041402.2:108702396-108907771 GCF_900747795.2 Erpetoichthys calabaricus | reverse complement strand
GCGAGAAGCAGATCATAGAATGGTTGAAACTGTTGCCCCTAACGTTGCGCTACGGCGTGTGGTTCGTTTATACCTCGTGTCTTCTCATTAAACTTTTATCTCGTGAATATGTTATTGCAATCCGCAGTGGGAGCGTTTCTATAAACTTAATTTAAACTTACGTTTTACACCGTGCTTTGTTTCCCTTATGAACATGCTTCTATGCTTCACTCGCTGGCTTCTTATTGTTTCGCTCCCTTCTCAATTGTTTAATGAATTTTTTGTTCTTCGCTGTTTGCGGCTCTTCCTTCATTTCTCCCTGCTGAGTTCTTTTATCTCGCGAATATGTTATTGCAATCCGCAATGGGAGCGTTTCAATAAACTTAATTTAAACTTACGTTTTACACCGTGCTTTGTTTCCTTTATGAAGATGCTTGTATGCTTCACTCGCTCCCTTCTCAATTGTTTAATTAATTTTTTGTTCTTCGCTGTTTGCGGCTCTTCCTTCATTTCTCCTTACTAATTCTCCAACTTCCCGTGTAGGTGGAAGGCTGAAATTTGGCAGGCTCATTCCTTACAGCTTACTTACAAAAGTTAGGCAGGTTTCAATTCGAAATTAAAAGCGTAACGGTCATAACTGGAACCTCTTTTTTGTCCATATACAGTAATGGACTGCAGCTCGCTGGCCGTGGGAGGCGGGGTTGCGTATCGCGTCATCACGCCTCCCACGTAATCACGTGAACTGACTGTGAAGGAGAAAGGACGGCCTTATATGGCGTTCGTTTATAAAATAGCGGACAGGCTGTGTAAAGGAAGCTTCACAAAAAAACAGATCCTTAACAAATTGTTATTGATATATTTTCCCTCAATTTAAAAAGGTTTTCTTTTCTTATTAATTAAAATTTAAAAGCAATACTTCACCGCTGCGAAGCCCCTCTAGCGCTGACGTCCGAGGTTCGATTACCGTGAGTGCAGTGAGTGTGTATGCCTGATGACCCAAGAATAAGGGGGAAACACGTGTCACGTACTCTTTGCATTATTTGACAGTAAACTATTTTCAACCATTCTATGATCTGCTTCTCACAACTGAAGGCACCGTGGCTGATGTTAGCTGACTTGCTGGCCAACCACCCACTCACTTCACTCCCTTACGGGAATCGAACCTCGGACGTCAGCGCTAGAGGCGAAGCCCCTAAAATTGCGCCACGGCGTGTGGTTCGTTTATTTGACATCATGTAGATCGGGTTAATTACATTCACGGCATTCGTAGTCTGATTCACAATCTGATTGTATGGGTGGTTACCTACCAGGTGAGGCTTATGGTTGGCCAGCAAGTCAGCTCGAAGTGATCACTCGTGTGAAGGCAGCTTCACAAAAAAACAGATCCTTAACAAATTGTTATTGGTATATTTTCCCTGAATTTAAAAAGGTTTTCTTTTCTTCTTAATAAAAATTTAAAAGCAGTACTTTGCCGGTGCGAAGTGCGGGGATTTGAGCGACTGACGCATACAGACATATTCATGAGTGCAGGTACTTTGGAAAGAAAGCACTGTGTAAACCTAAAGTTTAAATTAAGTTCATAGACCTACAAAAGGTTGCCATTGATTTCAGGCAAGATTGCTTTTCTCCTGTACAACTATACGTTGCATTCTCAAGAGTGTGTTTGCATTGCTTGGTCATATTACAACTGGAGTGCTGAACTGACAACGTGGTATACAAACAGAACTATAACAATCGTAATAAACGAACAAAAAAACAACAGACAACCCGTGGATTAAATAAAAAGGCTGCTTCCATTGGCGAAGCAACGAAAAAGGAAGACCTTATATGGCGTTCGTTTATAAAACAGCGGAGAGGCTGTGTGAAGTCAGCTTCACAAAAAAACAGATCCTTAACAAATTGTTATTGGTATATTATCCCTCAATTTAAAAAGGTTTTCTTTTCATCTTAATAAAAATTTAAAAGCAGTATTTCACCGGTGCGAAATGCGGGGATTTGAGCGACTGACACATACAGACATATTCATGAGTGCAAGTACTTCGGAAAGAAAGCACCGTGTAAACCTAAAGTTTAAATTAAGTTCATAGACCTACAAAAGGTTGCCATTGATTTGAGGCAAGATTGCTTTTCTCCTGTACAATTCTTAACAGTAAGCTTGCACAGCTTGTTCATATTACAACCGGAGAGCTGAACTGACAACGTGGTATACAAAACAGAACTATAACAATCGTAAAAAAAGAAAAAAAAAAAAGCGAAGAACCCTTGGATTTAATAAAAAGGCTCCTTCTTTGGCGAAGCAAGGAAAAAGGAAGACCTTATATGGCGTTCGTTTATAAAACAGCGGAAAAGATGTGTTAAGGCTGCTTCACAAAAAAACAGATCCTTAACAAATTGTTATTGGAATATTTTCCCTCAATTTAAAAAGGTTTTCTTCTTAATAAAAATTTAAAAGCAGTACTTCGCGGGGATTTAGATAGATAGATAGATAGATAGATAGATAGATAGATAGATAGATAGATAGATAGATAGATAGATAGATAGATAGATAGATAGATAGATAGATAGATAGATAGATAGATAGATAGATAGATAGATATGTATGTATGTCTATATATATATACTAGCAAAATACCCGCGCTTCGCAGCGGAGAAGTAGTGTGTTAAAGAGGTTATGTAAACATATATACATATATATATATATATATATACATATACACATCCACACATATATACATATACATATATCAACATATATATACACATACATATACACACATACATACATACACACATATATATATATATGCAGACACATATATATACATATACATATTTGTATATCTACATATATATACATATATATACATATACATATTTGTATATCTACATATATATACACATATATACATATATATACATATACATATTTGTATATCTACATATATACATATATATACATATATATATAAATATTTGTATATCTACATACATATACACATATATACATATATATACATATACATATTTGTATATCTACATACATATACACATATATACATATATATACATATACATATTTGTATATCTACATACATACACACATATATACATATACATATTTGTATATCTACATACATACACATATATCTATCTATATATATATATATATATATAGCGGATTACCCAGTGGATTCGCTCACTGAGTGCAAGAGAAAAAAATAAAATGTATGTATAAAATAAGTTTAAATGCCAAATTTATTTTTCCACAAATAAAGAGCACTTACAATAACATAGAAACCAATATAAACAACATTAACATCATTATCATATGAGAATATGAAGTAATATATAAGATTTACATTGCATATAAATATAAATTATTAAACAGTAAAATGTTCTTCTATAATACGCTACCGTGGCTATTCGTTTGTCTGTCCAGGATTTTAAATCAGCTGTAGCTCGCAAACTGTTTCACCTATTGACGTGAAATTTGGTACACATATACTACGTCACGTCTACTATTCGCTTTCCCACACATATGAACATATATATACACATACATATACACACACATACACATATATACATATACATACATAGTGCGTTGCAACACGGGCTGTGATTGTTACATGAGAGGGAGAGGACAAATCACAGCTTCCCGCTTTCTAATCGGGCCTGTGATTGCTGCTTTGAGGGATGCCCAGATCCCACAGTATTTCCCCTTAGGAGAGGCGTTAGGCAAGTGTAATTGAATAGCGGTGCTGCAAGTTATTACTCTTTTTATCTTTATTTTATTTTATTGTAGAATCAACTCACAGCTGCGCACACCAGTGCGTACGTGGCGGATGCGTACGGCTGACGTTTTCATTGTCTACCACCTTCGCTAATCATTCTTGAGGCAGATTGAAGACTTAAGTGCCAGCTTAACTGAAAAATTAAAGAAAACATACTAAGTTTTAAAAAAAATCAGTTTTAACGGGAAAAGATGCCGACGAAAGAAGAGAAGCAGCGGGACGCTAGGGTGAAGAGCTGCTCATTAAGCAGCAAGCGCATCAACCTCTGAGCAAACGAATGGTAAACGTACAGAGAAAGAGGATAAATACTATGAATGGTCATGTCAAGTGTATTCACTCCACGTTATCGTGCAGTGCGCTGTTACTGGTATTTTGATAAAAGAATCTGAATAACATATAAGAAGCGTATAAATTATTAAACAGTAAAACATTAACATTTAAGAAGTAAAGTTACATTGAGTACTACTGTAGTGCTTTCGGGTATAGTACATTTTTTGTTTGCCCATTACATGCATAAATGTATACATTTTTTGGTGTACCTACCCAAGAACACGCGACATGACCCGGCAGTTAAAAATTTATCGCTCCAGCAATTTTAACTCTGTTACAAAGTCATCTAATATGGTATTGCAAACGGCAGCGGGAGCGTTTCTATAAACTCAATTTAAACTTACTGTTTACACCGTGCTTTGAAGATGCATAGTATGCGACACGTGTTTCGCCGTAATTGTGGGCTCATCAGGAGTACACAGTCACTGCACTCCCTTACGGGAATCGATCCTCGGACGTAGAGGCGAAGCCCCTAACGTTGTGCCACGGCGTGTGGTTCGTTCATTTGACAGCATGTAGATCGGGGTAATTACATCGCAGGCATTCGTAGTCTGATTCACAATCTGATTGTATGGGTGGTTACCTACCAGGTAACGCTTGTGGTTGGTGAGCAAGTCGGCTAACTTCTGCCACGGTGCCCTCTTTCAGTTGCGAGAAGCAGATCATACAATGGTTGAAATAGTTTAATATATATAGCAAAATCACCGCGCTTCGCAGGGGCGAATATGGTATTGCAAACGGCAGCGTTTCTATAATCTTAATATAAAGTTACGGTTTATACCGTGCTTTGTTTCATATTCTTTTCCCACCTTATCAATTGTGTAATGTGTTTTTTGAACAGGTTTGATTCATGGAAGTGATCACTCCTGCTGCGTTCAGTCACTTCACGTGAGCCGCTCTCTTGTGTGATGTTGCGATGTCCACGGGTTTATTTAATGTTAGCTAAGACCCGGCAGTTAAGAGTTTCTCGCTACAGCAATTTTAACTCTGTTACAAAGTGATGCAAACTCTCGTTTATACCTCGTGTCTTCTCATTAAACTTGTATCTCGCGAATATGGCATTGCAAACGGCAGCGGGAGCGTTTCTATAAAGTTAATTTAAGGTTACGGTTTACACCGTGCTTTTTTATACCTCGTGTCTTCTCATTAAACTTGTATCTCGCGAATATGGTATTGCAAACGGCAGCGGGAGCGTTTCTATAAAGTTAATTTAGACTTACGGTTTACACCGTGCTTTTTTATACCTCGTGTCTTATGAAGATGCTTGTATGCGTCACTCACTCGCTTCTTATTGTTTCGCTGCCTTGTCAATTGTGTAATGAATGTTTTCTTCAGCGCTCTTTGGGGCTCCTCCTTTTCTACGTCCTGAGTTCACAGTCAGTTCACGTGATTACGTGGGAGACGTGATGACGTGACACGCAACTCAGTCTCCTACGGCCATCTTGCTGCCTTCCATTACAGTATATGGACAAAAAAGAGGTTCCAGTTATGACCATTACGCGTATAATTTTGAAATGAAACCTGCTTAACTTTTGTAAGTAAGCTGTAAGGAATGAGCCTGCCAAATTTCAGCCTTCCACCTACACGGGAAGTTGGACAATTAGTGATGAGTGAGTCAGTCAGTCAGTGAGTGAGTGAATCAGTCAGTGAGGGCTTTGCCTTTTATTATTATAGATATGTAAATATGTATATATATGTGTATATATATGTAGATATGTATATATATATGTAGATATGTAAATATGTATATGTATATATATGTCTCTGTATGTGTATATATATATATATATATATATATATATATATATATATATATATATATATACTAGCAAAATACCCGCGCTTCGCAGCGGCGAAGTACTGCTTTAAAATTTTAAATAATAAACTGAGGGAAATTATACCAATAATTATTTGTTAAGGATCTCTTTGTATACCATGTCAGTTCGTCCCTCCGGTTATAATATGACCAAGTTGTGCGCTGAGCTTACTCTTGAGCATGCAACGTATAGTTGGCCATGTGAAAAGCAAATCAAGAACAGTAAGACCGCGCCAGCTGCGGAGCTCAGCTCGGAGCGAAATGAAGTGAATGAAATGAGGTGAATGGGAGGGGAGATGATCATGTGACTCCAACACCCGCCTTAACTCTCCATCCCTCCACAAACACACAAACACAGTCTCTCGGATCCCAACTCTCCTTTATATATATAGATAAATGTGTGCATGTATGTATGTATGTATGTGTATATGTATATATGTATGTGTGTGTGTATGTATGTGTGTATATGTATGTGTATATATATGTTAATATGTGTATATATATATGTATATACAGTATATTTGGATGTGTATATGTATATATATATATGTATATGTAGATATGTGCATATGTAGATATATATGTATATGTAGATATGTGTATATGTAGATATATATATATATATATATATATATATATATATATACAGTGGTGTGAAAAACTATTTGCCCCCTCCCTGATTTCTTATTCTTTTGCATGTTTGTCACACAAAATGTTTCTGATCATCAAACACATTTAACCATTAGTCAAATATAACACAAGTAAACACAAAATGCAGTTTGTAAATGGTGGTTTTTATTATTTAGGGAGAAAAAAAAATCCAAACCTACATGGCCCTGTGTGAAAAAGTAATTGCCCCCTGAACCTAATAACTGGTTGGGCCACCCTTAGCAGCAATAACTGCAATCAAGCGTTTGCGATAACTTGCAATGAGTCTTTTACAGCGCTCTGGAGGAATTTTGGCCCACTCATCTTTTCAAAATTGTTGTAATTCAGCTTTATTTGAGGGTTTTCTAGCATGAACCGCCTTTTTAAGGTCATGCCATAGCATCTCAATTGGATTCAGGTCAGGACTTTGACTAGGCCACTCCAAAGTCTTCATTTTGTTTTTCTTCAGCCATTCAGAGGTGGATTTGCTGGTGTGTTTTGGGTCATTGTCCTGTTGCAGCACCCAAGATCGCTTCAGCTTGAGTTGACGAACAGATGGCCGGACATTCTCCTTCAGGATTTTTTGGTAGACAGTAGAATTCATGGTTCCATCTATCACAGCAAGCCTTCCAGGTCCTGAAGCAGCAAAACAACCCCAGACCATCACACTACCACCACCATATTTTACTGTTGGTATGATGTTCTTTTTCTGAAATGCTGTGTTCCTTTTACGCCAGATGTAACGGGACATTTGCCTTCCAAAAAGTTCAACTTTTGTCTCATCAGTCCACAAGGTATTTTCCCAAAAGTCTTGGCAATCATTGAGATGTTTCTTAGCAAAATTGAGACGAGCCCTAATGTTCTTTTTGCTTAACAGTGGTTTGCGTCTTGGAAATCTGCCATGCAGGCCGTTTTTGCCCAGTCTCTTTCTTATGGTGGAGTCATGAACACTGACCTTAATTGAGGCAAGTGAGGCCTGCAGTTCTTTAAACGTTGTCCTGGGGTCTTTTGTGACCTCTCGGATGAGTCGTCTCTGCGCTCTTGGGGTAATTTTGGTCGGCCGGCCACTCCTGGGAAGGTTCACCACTGTTCCATGTTTTTGCCATTTGTGGATAATGGCTCTCACTGTGGTTCGCTGGAGTCCAAAAGCTTTAGAAATGGCTTTATAACCTTTACCAGACTGATAGATCTCAATTACTTCTATTCTCATTTGTTCCTGAATTTCTTTGGATATTGGCATGATGTCTAGCGTTTGAGGTGCTTTTGGTCTACTTCTCTGTGTCAGGCAGCTCCTATTTAAGTGATTTCTTGATTGAAACAGGTGTGGCAGTAATCAGGCCTGGGGGTGGCTACGGAAATTGAACTCAGGTGTGATACACCACAGTTAGGTTATTTTTTAACAAGGGGGCAATTACTTTTTCACACAGGGCCATGTAGGTTTGGATTTTTTTTCTCCCTAAATAATAAACACCATCATTTAAAAACTGCATTTTGTGTTTACTTGTGTTATATTTGACTAATGGTTAAATGTGTTTGATGATCAGAAACATTTTGTGTGACAAACATGCAAAAGAATAAGAAATCAGGAAGGGGGCAAATAGTTTTTCACACCACTGTATATATATGTTTACATAAGCTCTTTAACACACTACTTCTCCACTGCGAAGCGCGGGTATTTTGCTAGTAGATTAATATAAACCAAAACAAATAGATATAAGATCAGTTTTTCCCACAGGTCATCAAGCTCAGAAATGGTTCATTTCATTCCCCCAGGCCTCCCAGGGTTTTGCAATAATGTTCACATATTAATACTTTTTTTTCTCCCAGTGTTTATTTCAGAATTTTTGCACGAGTTGCACTCTGCTCTTTAAATGCCTATATATAAGCAGCATCTGTACTGCAGCATCATTTATTGTTCACATGCCTGACAGAAGTCAGTGCAACACTTGATGATGTATTACCACAATAACCTTAGGTGGCTCAGCAGAAGCAGGTAATGTTTTTGGTCCACTCAGAAAGAAACACTTTCTGTTTGAACAAAACAATACGAAAGCTAAATAGTTTGTGGATTTCATGCATAATGAAAAGAAAATGGAACTTGTTTTTTGTCTAATGTAACATCCCACCTAACTGACATAAATGTTAAGTTTCAGGGTAGACACACCACAATATGTATGACCTTGTGGTTCCCCATGCAATAGCACTGTTGCACAGTTTCAGACTCCTGGCACATGTAGCAGTAACCAAATGACCAGGGGATAAGAGAATTGAGACACGGACAATTGTGACCACTCCAAAAAAACAAAATTCTGGTTTATTCCAGATGTGCCAATAAATATTGTGGAGCATGGCCCGGACACAGACAGGCAGACATCGTTTTGAATCACCCAACACACGTTTATTTACAGTCTATTATTTACAGTGCACACACAACCTCAACACTTCCCCAAAGTCCAGGCCTCTATACACAATGATGCCTCTCTCTTCAGGCCGCCTCCTTTCCTCTCCTCCCGAGCTCTGTCCTTCTCTGCTCCCGACTCAAGCCAACGAATGGAGGGAGGCGGCTCCTTTTATAATCACCCGGACGTGCTCCATGTGCCTCCTGATTAACCTCCGCCGGCACTCCCCAGTGTGGTGGAAGTACTGGCCGCGCACCCGGAAGTACTCTGGGTGTCCCTGGTCGTCTTCCCCCCAGCACCTCCGGGTGTGGCGGAAGTGCTGAGGACCAGGGCTCTCCAGGCATTGGGGCACCCCCTGGCAGTGACCACAGGCCCCTATAGGTTTGAGCTTCCAAGCTCAGTTCCCGTGGTCCCCAAAGCCACCAGGGCGGTTGCCCCTTCGTGGTCTGGAGGACGTGTAATCCCTCCTCTGGTCCGTCCGGGCATCCCGGCTGGGTGCCACCCCAGCCGCTTGCCACAGTGCCCCACCGCAAGCTGAGACCCCTAGGGGCCTGCGGCCTGTCGCGCAAGGGCAGGTCTCCCACGGCGGGAAGCCGACACACTCCACTCCAGGGCCTGGTCCTGTAAAACATAAATCAGACCAAGGGGCGGAGACGTTGTCCTGACGCTGCCACTCAGCGTCTCTCTGCTTCGTATACGGGCAATGCTCCTCCCTCTGACCGGCAATTCGGTGCTTGCCACTTCGGCCCCCCTTCCAAGACCTCTGTGCCCCCCATGTTGGGACATCGGACGGGACCGCACGAGTCCCCATCACCTCAGCCGGCTGTGGGGTTTCCCTCTGCCTCCGCAGAGGGCGGCCCTTCTCTTGACATGAGCTCCCAGCCTCACATCCTCTCTTATCGGAAGAACTGGCTCTCTTCCTTCAATTCCTCCTCTCTCTGGGACACTGGCTTGGGGCGTAGGGCGCTAGGTCCTGCGGCACTCATCAGCCTGCGTCCCGCCTGCCCTCTCACTCTCACCCCCCTCACCGCTCGCTCGCTCGCTCCTTTAAAACGGTTTCTTGGCAAATACGACATACAGCCTTTGACCGGACTTCAGTGAAAAAGTATTTAGTTGTCCATTCCTTATTAAACACTCAGCACTCACTGTCGACTTTTCTTTTCCTTGGCCCACTCATTGTTGCAGATGGGTTCAGAGCAGTAACAGAGTAATAACAGAGAGTAACCCGGGCTCCTCAAAATCAAGTCAATGTATCACTGCGCCTAATGCGCCACCTGGTGGAACGCCAGGTATTACAGAACAAGGTCAAATGAATGCAGTCATAATTATGATATGATTTGATTTGGGCAATTTTGTACCAATCTTTGGCAGGCCGGATTAAAAAGACCAACAGGCCGGCTTTCTGGTTGGGGCAAGAAAGTCTGATTCTGTTTCTCCAATATTAGCTTCTTTACACTGGCTGCCTGTCAGTTTTTGAATTGATTTTAAAATCTTGTTGCTAGTTTTTAATTCTTTACATGCGCTTGCTCCTGCCTATTTATCTGAATTGTGTGCTTTACACCAGCCATCTAGAGTGCTTAGATCTTCTGGTCAGTTGTCTTTTGTTGTCCCTCGTACCAAGTGTAAAACTAGGGGGGACAGGGCTTTTGCAGCTGCTGCTCCTCGCCTGTGGAACTCTTTACCTCATTACATAAAGGAGTCGTCTACAATTGAACTGTTCAGAACAAGATTAAAGACTCATTTCTATTCACTTGCATTCCGTGACCTTCAGTAATACTGTAGCAGTGCTACTATTAGTTAAAACCGCATCTCCCAGCAGTCCCTACAGAGGCTGGTGGGGTCAAAGGTGGTCAGAGTGGCTTAAAAGTGTCCAGGGAAAAAAATGTGTTTTTTGTTGTATTTTGTGTACCTGTCTGGCTGCCTTCTGTTGTTTATCCATATTTAGTCATTGTGTCCTGGATTGTTTTGTTGTTGGGGTCTGGATTGTCTTCTGTCTACCTGTGTGCTGAGGACTTATAGGGGGTCATGGCCTTCCAGCAAGAAAAGGAGCGCTCCTGAACCATCCACCCGTCTTCACCATTTTCAGGGACTACCGGTAGGACTGTTTTTTTCATTCCCTTACAACGTACAGATCTCTGGACTTACTATCATCATCATTCATTACATCCGGTGCCGTTTTCCATGGACTTTGCTGTGGGGGGTTGTTTGTGTTTATGTGTTAAATATAATTTTGCCGTAGGAGTGCAGGGGTGGTATTGTTTCCATTTATTTCATTATATTCTTTAATTGTTGTTTGATTCCTGTGTGCATTATTTTGTCTCTGTTTGTGATTGTGTGCGGGTCGGGCCAAGGCTGGGAGCATCCCTGGGATTTCCTCCATAAAAATAAATAAATCACCGTCATCTTGACAGTGTGAATCTTAGTGGCACCGGACCGCTACAGATTTTGGCGAGCTGGGTAGGAGCTAGGTTTTTTTACACGTTTCCTTACGGTTCGATATCACTTACACCCACACAGAAGTCATGTCTGTTGAAAGCGTAGTGCACAGCGAAGAGCTTGAGCTAAGTGTGCTGCTGATTGATATGCGCCTGATTCCAAGGCCACGTCACGTAACAGTCAGAGCCCCTCTTGAGGAGGAGTTGAGCCTGCTAAATACCCTGTGTGTCTCCAGTCTGGAGCAGCCCGAGACCTGCAAGGGACGGGTTCTGCAAGACCTGATGCTATGCCTAGAGCAGTTAGAGACACGGGTTGATGACATCGCCCGCAGTTTTATCAATCAGGATGAGACCATCCACGACCTCATCGATGCCACTGCCACCCGAGTCTCCGGCGAAGCGGTTGTGAGGGTGCAGCATCTTGAACAGTCCTTCACGTGGTGTGTGCAGCACCTGGAAGCAAATATGAGAGAGGAGATCAGGAGGCAGGTGCAGCCACTAAGGCAGTTGAATCCTGTAGTGGGAGTGGGGAACGACTGGGGACAGTTGTCCTTGTCAGTTGCGGTGCCGCGGATGGTGTTTCGTAGGCTGGCCTCTCAGTGTGCACCCACGAACATTGTCGACTTTGTAGAGGTCGACTTGTTCGTGGAGCTGCATCCTCTGAATGGAGCCGAGCTGCGGGGATTCCTGAACACGGCACACAGCGGTCCGGCACGCTCTTGGTGGTTTGCTGAGCGGCACAAGTGCAACAACTGGGGGAGTTTCGCACTGCCTTTCTGAAAGCGTTCCTCTCAGATGAATACCAGGCAGAATACCAAAGCTCCGGACCTTTGTGCAAAAGCCATTGCAGAGTCTCAGGGACTTTGTCTTTGAATTCCGTATGTTGTGCCTGAAGTGCCAATCTGACATGCGTGAGGAAGAGATATTGTGCCGTGTCCTTGATGCATGTAACCCTCGGCAGCTACTCTGAGGGGAGTCATGAAATCGGTGGAGGAGTTGGTGAAGGTGGGGTCCCGAGTGGAAAAGGACTGGGCAGCTATCGGTATTAGTGGGTCTTGAAAGGGGCCCACGTCTCAAGAAGTCACCTGTTCCAAACCACGAGGTAAAGCCCCATTGGATCCCTGTGGCGATCTCACCTTGGTGCAAGCCACCTTGCCCCTCTTAGTGGTGCCTGTACAAGTGCGAGGAGTCACTGGACAGGCGATCATAGATACAGGGAGCAATTATACCCTTATGAAATACAGCTTGTGGGAAAAGCTTAAAGTGCCTCATGTGCAGTTAATGGAAAGTGCAAAAGTAAAATTCTTTCTCGTGGGTGGAAGGGCGCACAGGGCAAAGGGCAGGGTTCCTATGAGGCTCTGCTTACATGAGATGCACTGAGAGACAGAAGTTTACATCCTGGAAGATGACCACCTGTCAATGCCCTTATTACTAGGAATGGACTCTCTTATGTCAGTAGGTCTTACCATCCACCTGTTATGGCTGGAGTAAGAGTTGCCGGGGGGTGTGGTCCATCGGTTTGGGACGAAGGCTCAAAGTAATCTGGTTTGGCCTAACTTGAATTATTACCTCGCGCAGTTGGTGGACCAGCCCAGCCCAGTAGAGAAGGCAATTCTTGAACAGCCGGAGCTCGTTCAGCCACTGCTTAGGAAGTGGCGCTCTTTGTGGACTAGTCCTGCGGTGCTCGTTCTAAAGGCTAATGGGACCTACTGATTCTGTGTGTACTATCGAGAGCTGAACAAGAAGACCTTGGATGATGCTTACCCCATGCCACTCGTTCATGACATCTTGGAGTCTTTGCATGGGGCAGTGGTGTTCAGCTCCCTAGATTTGAAGTCCGGGTACTGGCAGGTGAGGATGGGGAAGAGTAGCATGGAGATGACTGCCGTCATCACCCCGGAGGGGTTGTTCCAGTTTCGGGTGATGCCCATTGGACTTAAAAACGCAGGGGCATTATTCCAACGGCGCAGGTCGTCCGGGGGCTCAGTGGGAAGACCTGCTTTGTTTACATAAATTACATCATTGTATTAGCCTCATCTGTCCAACAACATCTAAAGGACCTTGACCACATCTTCCAGTGACTGCGCAAGGCTCATCTTACACTCAACACCAAGAAGTGTAGATTTCTACAAGACCATCTGACCTTCCTCGGCCATGTGGTTTCGGCAGATGAGGTCCTGGTGGACCCAAAGAAAATTAAGTCCATTTTGGACTACCCTGCGCCCCACGAGGTAAAAAGTCTCCAACGCTTCCTGGGGATGGCTGGGTGGTTCCACAAATTTGTCCGCGGGTTTTCCGACATCGCTGCCCCATTGTTCCAGCTGCTGAGGAAGCGATCCCCTTGGGAGAGGTCGCCAGCTTGCCAGAACTCCTTTGAAAGACTCAAACAGTCACTGACATCACCACCAGTCCTGGCACAGCCTGATCCATCATTAACCTTTCAGGTCCACACTGACGCGAGTGACCTTGGGCTCGACGCCGTTCTCTCTCAAACGAGTCAAGGAGAGGAGAGGGTGGTGGCCTATGCCTTATGGTCACTAAAGGGCGTGAGTATAATTATTCCACCACCAAGACGGAATGGCTCGCTGTCGTGTGGGCCGTGGAGAAGTGGCGTCACTTCCTGGGGGGACTTCATTTGAAATCTATACTGACCACCAGGCTCTGACCTGGGAATTTAATTGCCCGAAGACCACATCTAGGCTAACCAGGTGGGTATTGCGCCTTCAACAATTCACGTTCAAGGTGTGCTATCGTAAGGGCTGTGCTAATGTTGTGCCCAATGCATTGTCATGGGTTCACGAGCCTGCACCGGTGGTATGTGCGGTATCAGTCTTTAACCCTTGGCCTGATCTTCTCCTGAACATGCAGGAAATTGTTCAGTCTCAAGCAGCCAGTCCTATATGTTGGGGGTTGAGAGAGGGCCCAGGGAGGAGGCCTGACCGCATACATTATAGGGAACTTCAAGGGGCACTCTGTCGCTGTATTTCAACAAAAGATTGGGGTTACCATTATCAGTTGGTAGTGCCAGAGACATATGTGGCCAAGTTCCTACAATATTACCATGATAGCCCGATCGGTAGTCACCTTGGATGCACAAACACTCTGTTTAAAATCCTGGAGGTGGCATGGTGGCCACCGATGCGCAAAAACATCTGGTCCTATGTCCAGACTTGTACCACCTGTCAGCGACACAAAACCCCACCTGGTCTCCCCTTGGGACAGCTTCAGCCAGTAACCATCACTACCCCGGGGTAGAGCCTAGGCATGGACCTAATGGGACCATTTCCTGCCAGTAGGGACCGGAAGACCTACCTGATGGTGGTAATGGACTATTTTACCCGATGAGTGGAGCTATTCCCTACAGCTAATGCCACAGCCAAGAAGATATGCTCCACCCTGAAGGACGAGATATTTACCCGATGGATGGTGCCAAAGAACATCATCACAGACCGGGGCCCGCAGTTTACAGGCTCAGTGGCCGAAGAATTTTGGAAACAATGGGGTGTGGTTCACCTGAAGACAACAGCGTACCATCCCCAATCTAATCGCATTGAGCGGGTGAACCGGACCCTGAAGACAATGATAGCATCCTTCGTCGGAGACCACCATCAGGATTGGACAAAGTGGCTGCCTGATCTACGGTTCACATTGAACACAGCGGTGCATGAGGTTACAGGTGAAACCCCTGCATTGTTAGCTTTAGGCAGACAACTAAATGGTCCGCTGGAAAGAATAATTGATCACAATCCACCCAAACCAGATACAGTAGAACCTCGGGTCACGAACGTTTCGGAACACATACAAATCGGGTTACGACCAAAAAGTTCACCAAACTTTTGCATCTGTTCACGACCACACATTTGGGTGACAAACAAGCCAGTTTTCTTTCCGGTTCGTACGTGCTGATGATTTCCGAACGTGTTCAGTCTCTCCCTGTGCATTCGCTGTGAACTCTTTGTGCTCTATTTTGTTTCCCTTCCGGTTCATACGCGCCGGTGATTTACGCACGTGTTCAGTCTCTCCCTGTACAGTACATTGTTCTTGGTCGGACATGCATCGCGCAGAGGGACTTTACCTCAAAACTGTAATCCCCTCTCCATCCAGCTTCCTGCTCACTTCCTTCATGCCAGAACTCGACTCATGCAAGGTTAGTTTTCTTGGTTGTTTATGGTTAGTTTTTGTATAAATTAAGGATTTTTCAAATGTTCATTTTTCCCCTGTGCTTAAAACTCATTAAAAAAAAAAAGTGTTTACAGTGAGCGGTTCGTAAGGCTGTAGTGTGAACTCTTGCAATGTTAGTTTTTTCTGTTCAAGGTTTTTCACAGCAATTCGTAAGGCTGTAGCATGAACTCTTGCAATGTTAGTTTTCTCTGTTCAAGGTTTTCTCAGTGTTATTCAATGTTTTTACATTTAGTTTACTATTACACTGTACATTTTATGGTATAATTAACTATTTTTGTGCTTAAAAATCTTTAAAAAAATATATTTACATACAGTTCGTACAGTGTGGAACGGATTAATTGTATTTACATACAATCCTATGGGGGAAATTACTTCGGGTCACGACCAAATCGGGTTGTGACTAGAGTTTTGGAACGAATTACGGTCGTGACCCGAGGTTCCACTGTACATCAATTCATGATCACTTACAAACCTTACAACAAATTACACAACGGGTGAAGGAGAGGATGGTGAGGTCCCAGTCCAGACAATCTCAATCGTATAACCAGAGACATAAGCTTTTACAATTCTCGGTTGGGGAGAGAGTCTGGATCAGGACTCATCCCCTCTCCAAAGCCTCAGATAAGTTCATGGCTAAACTGGCTCCAAAGTGGTTTGGCCCAGCAGCTATTGTCCAACAGAAGGGTCCGGTGACCTACGTAGTAGAGTGGGGATTGCAGGGGACTAAGATGGTAGACACGGTAAACATCTCAAACCTCAAGCCTTGGTTCGGCCGTACACCACGGCCTGGAGGTGGGGATTGTAGCAGTGCTACTATTAGTTGAAACCGCATCTCCCAGCAGTCCCTGCAGAGGCTGGTGTTGGTCAAAGGTGGTCAGAGTGGCTGAAAAGGAGGGCAGGTGTCCAAGGAAAAAAAGTGTTTTTTGTTGTATTTTGTGTACCTGTCTGGCTGCCTTCTGTTGTTTATCCATATTTAGTCATCGTGTCCTGGATTGTTTCATTGTTGGGGTCTGGATTGTCTTCTGTCTACCTGTGTGCTGAGGACTGATAGGGGGTCATGACCTTTCAGCAAGAAATGGAGTGCTCCTGAACCGTCCACCCGTCTTCACCATTTTCAGGGACTACCGGTAGGACTGTTTTTTCATTCCCTTACAACGTACAGATCTCTGGACTTACTATCATCATCATTCATTACATCCGGTGCTGTTTTCCATGGACTTTGCTGTGGAGGGTTGTTTGTGTTTATGTGTTTAATGTAATTTTGCAGAGCTGCTGCCTCGCAGTTAGGAGACCTGGGTTTGCTTCCCGGGTCCTCCCTGCGTGGAGTTTGCATGTTCTCCCCGTGTCTGCGTGGGTTTCCTCCAGGCACTCCGGTTTCCTCCCACAGTCCAAAGACATGCTGGTTAGGTGGATTGGCGATTCTAAATTGGCCCTAGTGTGTGCTTGGTGTGTGGGTGTGTTTGTGTGTGTCCTGCGGTGGGTTGGCACCCTGCCCGGGATTGGTTCCTGCCTTGTGCCCTATGTTGGCTGGGATTGGCTCCAGCAGATCCCCGTGACCCTGTGTTTGGATTCAGCGGGTTGGTAAATGGATGGATGGATGGATGTAATTTTGCCGTAGGGGTGCAGGGGTGGTATTGTTTCCATTTATTTCATTATATTCTTTAATTGTTGTTTGATTCCATTGTGCATTATTTTGTCTCTGTTTGTGAGTGTGTGCGGGTAGGGCCTAGGCTGGAAGCGTCCCTGGGATCTCCTCCATAAAAATAAATAAATCACCATCATCTTGTCGTTGTGAATCATAACGGCATTGGACCGCTATAATACTGATGGTTTCCTCATTGTGATTATGTAATCTTATTTCTATTTATTATTTATTTTATTTATGTTAATTTATTTTATTTCTATTTATGTTATTTATGTTAACTGTATTTTTTTTCTTCTTTTATTGTAAAGCACTTTGGCCACAGCATTCCTATGTTGTTTTAAATGTACTATATAAATAGTGGCTCTGAGGCTAAGGATCTGTGCTGGTATCCTAAAGGTTGCTGGTTCGAATCCCCGTCACTGCCAAAAGAGATCCTACTCTGCTGGGCCCTTGAGCAAGACCCTTAACATGTAATTGCTCCAGGAACGCTGTACAATGGCTGACCCTGCGCTCTGACCCCAAGAGGTAAGTGAAAACTAACAAATTTCTAATACAAGAAATTGTATAAGGCGAAATAAAGAACAAAAAAAAAAATTGACATTGACCAAACTGTAAAGCAGCATTGCTCCACCACCGCATTCTCACTTACTACAGTGCTAAAAATAGTGATATGCTAAAGATAGATACAGTATAATAACTGCTATTTGTAAAGTGTCTGTGGACTCGGTTTATCATAGACTTCATTTCAGCAAAAAAAACTGAAGGGAATGCTTCACTTCCCAAAACCTTTGGCACAAACAAAAGGAAAATATCACAATCAGAATTACGTTACATTGAGTCCTGGTGAAACTGAACGAAAATTTCAAAACTCACTTTGAAGACTTCAGACAGGGAAAGCTACTGTTGAATGACAATCCATTACCAGTAAAAGGTATCACAGAAGTCTCCACTGAAGCACAGAAAGTCTGTTGATGGATCAGCACTATTTCACTGCAAATTGAGTTGACTGACCTCCAACAATACCTTTCTCTGAAGGAACCTCACTGTGCTCCTCTGTTCTATGCTTATTTGCTAATTAGACTGCAGTTCTTTAGACTTTAGAATCAATAGAGTATTTGGTAAGTGGACCTTTAAGATTTATGTTTCAGTACCACTGGCATAATGTTAGAAATTCTAAGGAGAGTTTAAGTCTGTTGCACATTAAGCTTACCCAATTAATGCGCACAAAAGGGATTTATTTTTCCAGTATTTAGGTAATATTAGTAGCTTTTTTCCTCTTCTGTACTGTATTTTGTTTATGCAATGTTATAAAACACATTACTCATCATTAATCATGCTTTTTCATATTTTAAAATGCATTATTACAATTACTACAGCAGTAAATTTTTACTTCTTACCATTGCAACAGCAGGGGATTGCAGTAATTCCACTGGCGTCATTACTGTGAAGTAGGCAATATTGACCAGAACGTAGCTAACAGTCACTAAAGGAATACCAATTATAATGGCAAGAGGAAGATTCCTATAAGAAGAAATACAAATAAAACAATTTTCTCAATGCATTTGTCTATTATTGCTGAAAAAATTACATTTAGGCAATATATACTTTTTTAATTCTCTTATTTTAACCAGGAAGACATTATATATATATATATATATGTATACACACACACACATACATACACACACATATATATGTGTATATATATGTATATATTGTGTATACATACACAAATGCACACACATAGTACTAATTAATTAATAACCTGCAACCATTTCTAGCTTGGGTTGGTGGTAGGACTGGCACTCCAGCCACAGTAAAAAAAATCTCACACTGTTGCGCAGCTGCACTCAGGTCCCAATATGGGTGGTTTATCGTATAGTAGGTGCAGCAACTCGCTGTGTTAGTGTATGGTCCCAACGTCTTTCTCTCGATATAAAAATAAATCAATGCATAATACAAATTTGTTTGTAAGTAAGTTATCCTGCAGGTTCAGGGCAGGCTCATTCATGAGACAGGTTCCTGTTTGTCAAATCAAGTTTCTGTGAATCATATGATCTAATAACTTACTATAATATATATATATATATATATATATATATATATATATATATATATACACACACACACTGCCTGGCCAAAACAAAAGTCGCCACCTGGATTTAACTAAGCAAATAGGTACGAGCCTCCTATTGGATAATTACTGCATGGGCGATTATCTTTCAGCTGGCAACAAGTTATTTAATCCCAACTGGTGCAATGAGTTGCTTCTATTTCTTAAACAACCATGTCGAAAGACACATCTCGTGGTTGTGGAAAAGATGTTAGTCTGTTTGAGAAGGGTCAAATCATTGGCATGCATCAAGCAGAGAAAACATCTAAGGAGATTGCAGAAACTACTAAAACTGGGTTAAGAACTGTCCAACGCATTATTAAAAACTGGAAGGATAGTGGGGACCCATCGTCTTTGAGGAAGAAATGTGGCTGGAAAAAAATCCTGAATGATCGTGATTGGCAATCACTTAAACGTTTGGTGAAATCAAATCGAAGAAAAACAACAGTAGAACTCAGGTCTATGTTTAATAGTGAAAGTAACAGCATTTCCACATACACAATGCAAAGGGAACTCAAGGGATTGGGACTGAACAGCTGTGTAGCTGTAAGAAAACCATTAATCACTGAGGCAAACCGGAAAAAAAGGCTTCAATTTGCTAGGGAGCATAAAGATTGGACTCTGGAGCAATGGAAGAAGGTCAGTCCAGACCTTAACCCCATTGAGAATCTTTGGGATGTGCTGGAGAAGGCTTTGTGCAGCGGTCAGACTCTACCATCATCAATGCAAGATCTTGGTGAAAAATTAATGCAACACTGGATGGAACTAAATCTTGTGACATTGCAGAAGCTTATCAAAACAATGCCACAGTGAATGCGTGCCGTAATCAAAGCTAAAGGCGGTCAAACGAAATATTAAGAGTGTGTGACCTTTTTTTTTGGTGGTGACTTTTTTTTTGGCCAGGCAGTGTATATATATATATATATATATATATATATATATATATATATATAGTGACAGATTGAGGCACTGTTGTCCTCTTGAACCCTCTGACTTGACTCCAGACACCAGGTAAAAGTCCAATAATTATATTTATTCAGACAATACAGTGCACAAAGCACTTACACTCCACAATTCTCATATAATTAATAAACAATACTCCAATCAATAAACAATAACCAATCCTCCACTCCCAGACGCTTAGCCACCCTGCCTCCCAACTCAGCTCAACTTCTGGGATTTCCCATCGTCCTTTTATATTCCCTGACCCAGAAGTGGTTACAATACTACAGTCCATGATTCCTTATCACTTCCGGGTCAGATTAAAAGTCCTTTTCTTCAACCCGGAAGCACATCGTTCCTTCTGGTCATGTGATTATGACGCACTTCCGGGTTATAGGGAACGTAGCACTCTGTAAGCCTCCCTACAGCAGCTCCTGGTGGCCCCCATGGTATCCAGCAG
Organism: Erpetoichthys calabaricus; assembly: GCF_900747795.2. Lineage (NCBI taxonomy): Eukaryota > Metazoa > Chordata > Cladistia > Polypteriformes > Polypteridae > Erpetoichthys > Erpetoichthys calabaricus. The sequence goes on along the minus strand of NC_041402.2, from coordinate 108,887,028 downwards.
GGTTGTTTATAAAAACTACACCGTCCATAATGCCCTACTGGAATTTGGGGACCTTCCATGCTGCTGGGAGGACTCCATCTAGTGGCCTGGAGGTGTGGACCGGAATATTCAGCCGGCCATTCCTCACAATATTATATATATATTATATATATATATACACACACACACACACAGTACTGTGCAAAAGTTTTAGGCAGGTGTGAAAAAATGCTGTAAACAAAGAATGCTTTCAAAAATGGAAGTGTTAATCATTTATTTTCAATCAATCAACAAAATGCAGTGAATGAACAAAAGAGAAATCTAAATCAAATCAATATTTGGTGTGACCACCCTTTGCCTTCAATAACAGCATCAATTCTTCTAGGTACACTTGCACACAGTTTTTGAAGGAACTCGGCTGGTAGGTTGTTCCAAACATCTTGGAGAACTAACCACAGATCTTCTGTGGATGTAGGCTTCCTCACATCCTTCTGTCTTTTCATGTAATCCCAGACACACTCGATGATGTTGAGATCAGGGCTCTGTGGGGGCCATACTATCACTTCCAGGACTTCTTGTTCTTCTTTACGCTGAAGATAGTTCTTAATGACTTTGGCTGTATGTTTGGGGTCGTTGTCCTGCTGCAGAATAAATTTGGGGCCAATCATACGCCTCCCTGATGGTATTGCATTATGGATAAGTATCTGCCTGTATTTCTCAGCATTGAGAACACCATTAATCCTGACCAAATCTCCAACTCCGTTTGCAGAAATGCAGCCCCAAACGTTCAAGGAACCTCCACCATGCTTCACTGTTGCTTGCAGACACTCATTATTGTACCGCTCTCCAGCCCTTCGATGAACAAACTGCCTTCTGTTACAGCCAAATATTTCAAATTTTGACTCATCAGTCCAGAGCACCTGCTGCCATTTTTCTGCACCCCAGTTCCTATGTTTTCATGCATACTTGAGTTGCTTGGCCTTGTTTCCACTTCGGAGGTATGGCTTTTTGGCTGCAACTCTTCCATGAAGACCACTTCTGGCCAGACTTCTCCGGACAGTAGATGGGTATACCTGGGTCCCACCGGTTTCTGCCAGTTCTTAGCTGATGGCACTGCTGGACATCTTCCGATTTCGAAGGGTAATAAGCTTGATGTGTCTTTCATCTGCTGCACTGTTTCCTTGGCCGACCACTGCGTCTACGATCCTCAACGTTGTCCGTTCCTTTGTGCTTCTTCAAAAGAGCTTGAACAGCACATCTTGAAACCCCAGTCTGCTTTGAAATCTTTGTCTGGGAGAGACCTTTCTGATGCAGTATAACTACCTTGTGTCTTGTTGCTGTGCTCAGTCTTGCCATGACATGAAACTGTCTTCCACAGCCTCACCTTGGTAGCAGAGTTTGGCTGTTCCTCGCCCAGTTTTAAGCCTCCTACACAGCTGTTTCTGTTTCAGTTAATGACTGTGTTTCAACCTACATGTGACATTGATGATCATTAGCACCTGTTTGGTATAATTGGTTGATCGTACACCTGACTATAATCCTACAAAATCCCTGACTTTGTGCAAGTGTACCTACAGTGCATCCGGAAAGTATTCACAGTGCATCACTTTTTCCACATTTTGTTACGTTACAGCCTTATTCCAAAATGGATTAAATTCATTTTTTTCCTCAGAACTCTACACACAACACCCCATAATGACGTGAAAAAAGTTTACTTGAGGTTTTTGCAAATTTATTAAAAATAAAAAAAACTGAGAAATCACATGTACATAAGTATTCACAGCCTTTGCTCAATACTTTGTCGATGCACCTTTGGCAGCAATTACAGCCTCAAGTCTTTTTGAATATGATACCACAAGCGTGGCACACCTATCCTTGGCCAGTTTCGCCCATTCCTCTTTGCAGCACCTCTCAAGCTCCATCAAGTTGGATGGGAAGCGTCGGTGCACAGCCATTTTAAGATCTCTCCAGAGATGTTCAATCAGATTCAAGTCTGGGCCCTGGCTGGGCCACTCAAGGACATTCACAGAGTTGTCCTGAAGCCACTCCTTTGATATCTTGACTGTGTGCTTAGGGTCATTGTCCTGCTGAAAGATGAACCGTCGCCCCAGTCTGAGGTCAAGAGTGCTCTGGAGTAGGTTTTCATCCAGGATGTCTCTGTACATTGCAGCAGTCATCTTTCCTTTATCCTGACTAGTCTCCCAGTTCCTGCCGCTGAAAAACATCCCCACAGCATGATGCTGCCACCACCATGCTTCACTGTAGGGATGGTTCCACGTTTCCTCCAAACATGACGCCAGGCATTCACACCAAAGAGTTCAATCTTTGTCTCATCAGACCAGAGAATTTTCTTTCTCATGGTCTGAGAGTCCTTCAGGTGCCTTTTGGCAAACTCCAGGCAGGCTGCCATGTACCTTTTACTAAGGAGTGGCTTCCGTCTGGCCACTCTACCATACAGGTCTGATTGGTGGATTGCTGCAGAGATGGTTGTCCTTCTGGAAGGTTCTCCTCTCTCCACAGAGGACCTCTGGAGCTCTGACAGAGTGACCATTGGGTTCTTGGTCACCTCCCTGACTAAGGCCCTTCTCCCCCGATCGCTCAGTTTAGATGGCCGGCCAGCTCTAGGAAGAGTCCCGGTGGTTTTGAACTTCTTCCACTTATGGATGATGGAGGCCACTGTGCTCATTGGGACCTTCAAAGCAGCAGAAATGTTTCTGTAACCTTCCCCAGATTTCTGCCTCGAGACAATTCTGTCTCGGAGGTCTACAGACAATTCCTTTAACTTCATGCTTGGTTTGTGTTCTGACATGAACTGTCAACTGTGGGACCTTATATAGACAGGTGTGTGCCTTTCCAAATCATGTTCAACCAACTGAATTTACCACAGGTGGACTGCAATTAAGCTGCAGAAACATCTCAAGGATGATCAGGGGAAACAGGATGCACCTGAGCTCAATTTCGAGCTTCATGGCAAAGGCTGTGAATACTTATGTACTGTACATGTGCTTTCTCAATTTTTTTATTTTTAATAAATTTGCAAAAATCTCAAGTAAACATTTTTCATGTTGTCATTATGGGGTGTTGTGTGTAGAATTCTGAGGGAAAAAATGAATTTAATCCATTTTGGAATAAGGCTGTAACATAACAAAATGTGGAAAAAGTGATGCGCTGTGAATACTTTCCGGATGCACTGTATAAGAATTGATGCTGGTTTGAAGGCAAAAGGTAGTAACACCAAATATTGATTCGATTTAGATTTTTCTTTTGTTCTCTCACTTTGCATTTTGTACACTGATAACAATAAACAATCATTATTTATATTTCTGAAAGCATTCTTTGTTTACAGCTTTTTTTCACACCTGCCTAAAACTTTGCACAGTACTGTATATATATATATATATATATATATATATATATATATATACGCTCCTCTAAAAAACGCTGAAAGTCTGCCTTCACATTGCTCCCTTGCTTGTCGGGCTTACTTGCGGCTGATCTATCGCGCGATCCACGCGGCACTTCACGTACTTAAAAGTCCGAACAGCACCTGTCAGAATTGGATTGTTTTGCTTTTCTCTCTCTCTCTCTCAGACCTTCCCTGCTCCTGGCGCGCCCTCCTTTGAAGAGGAAGATATGTTTGCATTCTTTTAATTGTGAGACGGAACTGTCATCTCCATCTTGTCAAGGAGCACGTTTAAACTTTTGAATTAGAGACATATGTTTGTTTGCAGTGTTTGAATAAGGTTCCTGTCTCTACAACCTCCTGTGTTTCTGTGCAAATCTGTGACCCAAGCGTGACAAGTGGTACCAGGAGTGGTGGCACAGATAAACGCCGAGGAGTTGTTTCAGATTGTTCAAAATGTCCCGCTTCCTCCCGACCCGGAGGATGATCCGGTTCCTGCTCTATCTACTAATTCCAAGGATGTGCTGACGAAGATGGGTCAGATGACCCTGAGACGTTTCTTTTAGCTTTTGAACATGCGGCGACTTTGCTTGGCTGGGACAAACGAAACTGGGCTGTCATCGTCACCCCTTTTTTGTCTGGGGATGCCTTAATTGCTTTACGGAATGTGCCTCGCGATAAACTTGGCGATTATGATTTCTTGAAACAGCAGGTTGTTTTACGAAATACTACCAGCTTTTTGTCTAAAGGTTTTGCACTTCATGATTGGAAACTGATCATGGACGGTCCCATTCGTGTGCAAATTCAAGATTTGATTCATAAAGTTCATTGCTGGTTTGAGGGAAACGAGATGGAGCGTGTTGTGGAAAAGGTTGTCATGAATATACCGCTGGCAGGGATACCTGCAGTTCTCCGAGATGAATTTCTTCGTCATGATGTTGAATCGTTGACGATCATAGCCAAACGTTTGGAAGGTTCTCAAACCGCTTGGAGAAAAAGTGGTGGATTTGCTGCTCCTTATGCTGTTCCGCAGCCTCTGAGAGAGCCTCTCTGAATGTGACTTCTCTGTATAATTTCTGCCCAACTCTGTAGCGGCAGAGATGCAGTATCCTTTCCATTCAGTTTGATCTGTAACCTTTTATAAAGCCAGCCAGGATGTAGCTGTTTCACTGTTCTGATCTCACTATTAAGAGATAATAGATATTCAGTCAGCTAAACTCCTCCCTTTATCAATATAACATCTTGGAGACTGGCTTGACGCCAGGTGTACAAATCTCCAGTTTAATAACAAAGAGCAGGTAGGAAACTACAAGTAAATAAACATAATGTTCAACACACAAACAACAAAATAGTTTGGTAACAACTTTAAAACTATAAGTAGTAGTATAGAACAGTAAAATTTTACATATATAAACTTAATGGTTATGCTACCGTAGGCTTTAACAAGATGGATGAACTTAGCTGCATGTATTTGTAGCAGGTACACTACTAACATTGGGAATGCATTGCCATAAGAAGGTTCAGGAAGGACCAATATCACAAAGAAAGCTTATTTGAACATAACAACAGTTTACAAAAATTGAAATGATTAATACTTAAGTATTTTGCCCATCTTAACAAACGTGATGACATTTTATACCTGTCCTGACTGTATATGACAAAAAAATCTGGAATCTTGGTCACTCCAAAAGAATATCTAAGAAGGAACACATCTATTTTAAACAGAGCCCAAGAAATGTAAATATCCAATCTTATTTCTTGTATCTGAATGGAGGCACCACTTTGTAGTCTTTAACACTAGAATTACCAGAGTCTACGAAAAAACTTGTAGATCCGGCCCACCTTAAAACCGTTCTCACCTCTCTTTTGTCTTCTAAATGTGCCGATTAAGAGGAGCAGCGAGCAGCCGGCTATTCCATCCCCCACCGTCGCAGAACGTTCACTAAGTTTTCCCAGCTCATGCCTTGTTTGATTATCTGGGAGTGACTGAACTGCTGGAGTTTTAGAATGGAAATAATAGATCGCTATTTGGAATACATGCATTTCATGCGTGTTCCGTTTCTACAGTAATCTGTGTAAACACATTGCTAAAACAGAAACTTTTTCAAATTTTAGTAATAAATGTTATAAAATGTAGGCATAAACTATAGAATCTGTGAAGCCTGAAGTCCAAACATCAAATAAACACTTTTACAAAAGGTTCAAGGATGATACAACAGCTTCCGTGACTTAACGCTACGGTTTGCTGACTTGGAGCACAGCTGCCCTACCGTGCCACAGAGACGTGAGTTCGATTCCCAGCTTTGAAGAAAGTGTTTTTTTTTCCTCAAACGGACATTTAATTTATAACTTGGTATGCACTGTAAATCTTTAACTTTAAAATGTCAATCGCGGTTATTTCTGTTGATTAATTCATGTTTTTTTACTTAGAGTCAGAACAGGAGCTTTCTCAGCTTATTCAGCTTCTGATCTGACTCAAACAGCGCCAGTATAACTTCACACCCGATCTGACGCTGTTCGTTTTCAAATAATATTGCATTACTTCGACGATGTTTTCTGATTGGTACTATTCGCGTCATAAAATGATTTCTTCAAAGTACACTGCAGAGCTTTAGCGCGTCTTTATGTGAAAACAGCATCAGATGGGGAGTGCCTGATGATTGCATATAGCGCTGAAGTTACTGCTCTTTACTATGCTTTCCTCTGCATGACCTGGAGTACAAAAGAAACAGCATACAGCAACACGTGGGGACTGGCAATATTGGGGGGAAAAAAACATGCGGTCGTATGTATCGTGATACACTGCAGAACTATAGCGCGTCTTTATGTGAAAACAGCAGTGTCAGGTGGGGGGCGGTAGGGATGGATCCTGAACGCGACTGAGACAATGAAAAGTGAATTTAAAAAAAAAATAAAGCTAACCTTTACAAATATCATAAATTACACTGGCTGTTACAGACTGAAATCAAATGTATCTTTTTATTCTAAAATAGTGAAAATAAGAACACTTCTCAAAAGGGAGTTGTGCAGGATTGAACTCATGACCTTCAGTTTCCCAGTCAGCGACTGATACTGTTGCGCCACGGAAGCAGTGATAGCTAATTCATGTCAATATCTCACACTAAGGCGGCTTTTTTTGGCGGTGGCTTTTTTTTTGTACCTTTTGTGAAAGTGTGTCTTTGATATTTGGACTTCAGGCTTCATACATTATATAGTTATGCCTACATTTTGTCATTTGCTACTAGAATATATAAAACGTTTTTGTTTTAACAATGTGTTTACACAGATTACTGTAGAAATGCAACACATATGAAATGCGTGTGTTTCAAATAACAATCTATTATTTCTACTCTAAAACTCCACTTCACTCCCAGATAATCAATCAAGGCATGAGCTGGGAAAAGCTCGTTTACGTTCTAAGTCGTTGGGGGGATGGAATAGCCGGCTGCTGGCAGCTTGTCTTTATCAGTACATTTAGATGACAAAAGACGCTGGCAGAGAGGTGAGAACGGTTTTAAGAAGCGATTTAAGGTGGGCCGGATCTACGAGTTTTTTCGTAGGCTCTGGTAATTCTAGTGTTAAACACCTTACTCTCTCAAATGATATAATTTTAAAACCATTTACCTAAAAATGCATTTATTTTTCTGTAATACAGTGATCCCTCGCTATATCGCGCTTCGCCTTTCGCGGCTTCACTCCATCGCGGATTTTATATGTAAGCATATTTAAATATATATCGCGGATTTTTCGCTGCTTCGCGGGTTTCTGCGGACAATGGGTCTTTTAATTTCTGGTACATGCTTCCTCAGTTGGTTTGCCCAGTTGATTTCATACAAGGGACGCTATTAGCAGATGGCTGAGAAGCTAACCAGCTTACTTTCTCTCTCTCTCTCTCTCTCTCTTGCGCTGACGTAGGGGGGTGTGAGCAGGGGGGCTGTGTGCAGCTGCTTCCTGAAGGACATGCTGCACTGTGCTTCGCATACTTAAAAGCTGAAAGGGCACGTATTGATTTTTGACTTTGTTTTTCTGTGGCTCTCTCTCTCTCTCTTCCTGCTCCTGACAGAGGAGGTGTGAGCTGCCGCCTTCAACAGCTTTGTACCGGCGGTGCTTCGCATACTTAAAAGCCAAAAAGCCCTATTGATTTTTTTTTTGACTGCTTGCTTTGCACTCCTTTGAAAAGGAAGATATGTTTGCATTCTTTTAATTGTGAGACAGAACTGTCATCTCTGTCTTGTCATGGAGCACAGTTTAAACTTTTGAAAAAGAGACAAATGTTTGTTTGCAGTGTTTGAATAACGTTCCTGTCTCTCTACAACCTCCTGTGTTTCTGCGCAAATCTGTGACCCAAGCATGACATTCTAAAAATAACCATATAAACATATGGTTTCTACTTTGCGGATTTTCCTATTTCGCGGGTGGCTCTGGAACGCAACCCCCGCGATGGAGGAGGGATTACTGATACTAGCTGTCCACTGCGGCTCTACCCATGTAGTAGTGAAACAGGGCAAACTTTAAATATCAATAAAAAAAATGTATAGAAAAAGATAATAAATATATAGAGATATACTGTAGATGTCTCTGTCACTCCTTTAATTTTCACAGAGAGAACAATTATGCATTAAAATTAAAAACCAGGAAAACATTCAACAGTTTAATAACTCCACTTGAAATTTATCTACATTATATTTGCAGTGTAGAACAAAATTAAGAAAAGACTATTTAAGACAGACAATTGACAATGAAGGTCTCCATGTAAGCTGGATTGTTTCAACCTTTGTTCAATACAATTTTTTAAAGTTTTTTTTTTTTTCTTTTACTGAGAACTCAAAAGTTTAGACCTTCATTTTCATTCCTGCTGATCATTACTCATTTTGTAACATAATAAATTAATGCCATTAACAGAACTTTCCCCTCTATTGAACAAGGTTCCAGAAATAATGTAAAAATAATTTCAAATATTTCGAATGATAGAATTCACTATAATAGAAGTTAGAGCAGCCACATTTATATTTAGCATGGTGTTTCCTTAATCTAAAAATTATGTTATGTTCTCTTTCTTTTAAACATCGAATCCTGAATCATATATTATAAAATTTTTACTTTTTCTAAAAGGAAATATGAACATAATAATATAAACAGGAAATCGGCTTCTTGTCTCGTGATGACAAGAAGGCATATTAACTTCTTTTAGGGTTACAGGTTTAATCAACGTTACTAGTTTTGCAATGAAAGCAATGTGACAGGGGATGGATGTTGAATGCTGGGGGTGTGGTCGTGGAAGGCAGAGTCTGAAATCTGCAGCTGCATAAAATTGGCATAAAATGATGAATGCCAAACCACTACTTCATTGTAAGCATCTCAATTTGTTACCTCAGCTGGAGGATCTCCTCTCTGAGAGACATGTTTTTATCAAGCGCCAGGTCGACAACTTCTGGATCCAGAGTTGAAGCGTAATTGCAGTTGTGGAGAACTGTATGATTCTCCTCCTCCTCATCTTGTGCGTCATCCTCTGTTGATCGATTTCTCCTCTCCTAAACCCCTGGGGCCTCATGTATAAACAGTGCATACACACAAAAATGTTGCGTACGCCCGTTTCCACACTCACATCGTGATGTATAAAAACTAAACTTGGAGTAAAGCCATGCACATTTTCATGCCAGCTCAAACCCTTGTGTACACAAGTTTTCCGCTCGGTTTTGCAAACTGGCGGCACCCAGCATCAAAGCAGTGCTATTGTTCCTGTGTGGTTTCCCTTTATTTTTTAGATTCACATGGCTTTATCAAATACACTGAAATTAACTGCATATTGTTTTTAAGTTCAAGGCATCTGATTGTAATCAACCTGTAACCATATAATGGTGCACCGAATAGCCAAACTATTCCAAATACCATAGCCACTTTAGCGTTGTTACTCTCAGAGCAACACTTGGAGTATTTTAACCTACTGTGTCTGAGTGTGGAATCACAGCTATACAGCAGCTGATCGGAAAGCTCTATGGTAGATTGTGTCAAGAGTGAGGAGAAAAATCAGGATACAGTTTCTAGCACACGCTGCCTCAGCCATAGATACAGTCTATTTGAACTTCTCCCATTTGCAAACACTTCAGAGCCTTTCCTGTACGGACCCCGTGGTTCAGAAACAATTTCATTCCAAGAGCTATAAATGCGCTCAATCAGTCCATCAAGTGGTCCCAGTAGAACTGTTTGTACTTATAAGTACAGTTGCCTCACTGTAAACTCGCATTACAGTTGTAATATTGCACAACCTGAGCCACTTATGCTTTCATATTGTATATTTTTCACTGTTTTTTATCCTATTATTATTATTATTATTAATATTATTATTATTATTGTTATTATTATTGTGGTTGTTGTTATTTTACCATTTTATAGGAAAATAAGTTTAGGAAAGATTTGCATATTGAATCTCATTGTAACTTACAATAACAATAAAGGAATTCAATTCAATTCAATAGAAGGCATTATCTGCCTATTTACAGATAATGACGACTGGCTTCTAAATCGATTTAGATTTCCAGGCGCTATATTCTTAATATTATTTTTAAGATGAAATGCAGTATATGTATCACATTATACAAATACATTTTTAACTTCATTTAAATAATGTATATTGTTAATGATTAAATATGTGAGGATTCGGTGGTGCAGTGGTAGCGATCTGCTGCGCCCTGTTCAGGGATTGCTCCTGCCTTGCGCTGTATGCTTGCTGGGACTGGCGTGACTCTGGATGGACAGATGGATGGAATAATTAAACATTTACTACGAAGATATTTCAATGTTCCTTAAAGGTTTTGAAGAATCAGCGTTCTAAGCTTACAGATGGCTTAACATTTATTAAAGAGCTGATTGTGTGGCGACTGGTTATTTGAAGAAAGAAAATTAAGGACAAGAATCAGGGATAAGTACATTTGAAAGAGACAGTACTGCTGTAATAAATTATTTTATTGAGGGTCGTGCATGGTGCAGCAGGAGGCAGGAACAATCTCTAGAAGGGGCGCCAGCTCGTCGCTACCACTGTGCCAACGTGCCTCAATGTTTTATACATGCTTTAATTTCTATCATCATGAAAATGATATCAAGTATACATCTCAGTATTTAAATTGTTCTGAGAGCTGTAACATCATGAATGTAATGTATTCTGTGTCCTGTTGGTGTAAGAGAAAGCCTATTTAAGAAGCACATAGTAATTCACACACATAAAGAGTACATAGAATACAAAGCATTTAAAATGCTACTTTAATTACAACGGGATTTGAGAAACTAGTAAATTAAACAATTTTAAGATGAAGTTAATGACATTCTACTTTAATGACAAAATAAACTACGTGACTGGAAATTTCAACCTTTTTTTCCACACTGTGTCCCAGTTTTTTTTCCTTTTCTCTGTACCCTAATACACTTCCATATGACACTCTGATGGTGGCTATGACTCATCTTTTCATGGAGACTTTGTTATCTGACCACTTCTTATTTATTTCAGGCACTGTGCGACTTTCTAAAATTTAACATTATGAGTTTCTCTGCCACTCTGTTACTCGATCAACTTACTTTTGTTGTTTATATCACTGCTTAAACCAACATATAGTATGTTTTTCCTTGCCTCTGCTTAGTATTCACTGAAATTCTTCTTTTCCTCTGTGCTTTTGCCACTGCCTTTTCAAACATAAACAATAAAACATAAACAAAATATAAAGGACTATTTATATTGATTTGCATATTCAAAGAGGCGTAATTCTGTGAGGAGTTTGGGTGGGGCATCAAGCATGTGCACGAGCGTTACTTTTCATGCTGACCGGGATTTATGGAGCGGAAGAACACAGAAGTTGCCGTACACACAGATTCATGCATCAGGATTTTTTTTGTGCGTACACACATTTCTGCTTTTGTCCGTACACCATGTTCATTTTAATTATAACACCAACACACCAAGACAGGTATGGAAAAAGAAGACAAAAGAGAAAATGAAATGACTGCTACTAATTTAATTTAATTTTTAAAATTTTCAAAAATGTTTGTGGAAAATGAAATTGCAAGGGGTATTATTTCATTTTATTTTTAATTTATGCTGTTTCCTTATGCATAGACTTTGAAAAATAAATGAAAAAAGAGAGATTACATTTTTATTTTGTAATTTTAATTTACATTTCTTTTTTTGAAGAAAATACCTCCCACATGTAAACAGACCAATCAATGCAAATGTGCCACTACACCAGTGTAGGTCTTGTTTATCGTTCATGGCTGTTTTATTCTGCATCTGCCCAATGAAAGAAGTCCATGACATTCGCCTGGGTGATTATTGTTACTTTTGGTTTGCTTGAGAGTTTACTGTATTAATGGTAACTGAACAAACTGGAGATTGAAGGGATGTAAGTAATTATCTCCTGATTTGACACAAAGCAAGCAGACTTGGGAATGTAAATATGCCTCCAAATATATTAGAAAGAAGTTACTTAAGTAAATAAATAAATTAAATAAATTATATGGCCGACATTCATTTTCATGTTAGTATTGATTTTGGGAAATGTGTGAGTTTTGTCAGCACTGCAAAGGAGAAAAATTGAGCTTACAGGGTACAAATATATCGATTATAATGTTGACACATAACACAGATTAGAAACAGTAACATAAATTACCATTTATTAATATTATTTTATTAATATTATTAATATTAATGACTAGCAAAATACCCGCGCTTCACAGCGGAGAAGTAGTGTGTTAAAGAGGTTATGTAAACATATATATACATATACATATATATACATATCTACATATACACATATCTACATATACATATATACATACCCCTGTGTGTATATATATATATATATATATATATATATATATATATATATATATATATATATATATATACACACATATACACATCCACATATATATATACACATATCAACATATATATACACATACATATATACACATACATAAACACACACATATACATATATACATACATACATAGTGCGTTGTAACACGGGCTGTGATTGTTACATGGGAGGGAGACGACAAATCACAGCTTCCCGCTTTCGAATCGGGCCTGTGATTGGTGCTTTGACTGATGCCTAGATCCCACAGTATGTCCCCTTAGGACAGGCGTTAGGCAAGTGTAATTGAATAGTGGTGCTGCAAGTTTAGCTTTACACCTGTTTTTAAGGCTTATTGACTGAAAGGGGCTTTCATGAAAAAACTTAGGGCTTTGCTACAGGATACACCCTCCACAAGTTAAGGAAGTAAAAATAAAGGTATATATTTCTTGTTTATTTAAACCTTTTAAGTTTGTACGCGGGTGGCATGGTGGTGCAGTGAAAGGTGCCAGTTAGGAGACCCGGGTTCGCTTCCCTGCGTGGAGTTTGAATGTTCTCCCTGTGTATGTCTGGGTTTCCTCCGGGTACTCCGGTTTCCTCCCACAGTCCAAAGACATGCAGGTTAGGTGCATTGGCGATTCTAAATTGTCCCTGGTGTGTGGGTGTGTGCGCCCTGCGGTGGGCTGGCACCTTGCCCGGGGTTTGTTTCCTGCCATGTGCCCTGTGTTGGCAGGGATTGGCTCCTGTATTTAGGATATAGCGGGTTGGATAATGGATGGATGGACATTTGTATGCATAGCCCCATTTGCCCGTTTTCGTTTTTTTTCATTCTTCAGTAATATTTCAGCAAACCCGGAGCTTTGTGTATTGTAAGCATACAATACAACTGATAATATGTTGCGCTTATTTATCTGGTGTACCGACATTTTTGCGCGTTTAACGGCTGAAATCTAACGTGGTTTGTGCCCTTCAGAATGAAAACAGTTTGCATTTACCTTTTTAATAAAAAGCGAGCTTTTAAGCCTGAAAAATCACCCCGTAAATGTACACGTTTAATTCTTTATCACTTCAAACAACTGAACTATCCAAAACATTTCAGGCATACATCCAGCATTCAAACTATGTATAAAAAGCACAACTGTTAAAGGAATTCAGCATTTCTTAATTGAAAATGTTGCTTTAATCCTCAACATGTCTCAATGAGTCGTTCTGGTGGTTTTACTTGACGTTTTGATCTTCTGGTTAATTGTGTTTGCAGTTGAGATGTTCTTTCCTGATTTATACTTGTTTTCTCATTAATATTTGTTTCACTGGTGTTAGTGTTCTGATTAGAGTTTATTGGTCCTTTGATGTCTCGACGGTTTCTTCTTAGAACAGCTCCTATTACGCAATTCCGTCACATACGGGTCTATTGTTTCTCCGCTTTTCTGGAAACATGTAAAAAACTTGTGCCGCTCAAATGTCACATTGCGCTTTGGGTTGCAATACGTTTCGAATTTTTCAACTATTTTGTTCAATTTCATATTGTCTCCATGTTATTCAAACTGAAAATTGTTATACACCTCTAGCGCCTCTTCGCCAATTACATGTAGAAGCATAGACGCTTTCATTTTTTCACTTTTCCTATCTGCTTCAATCGCAGCAAGATACAACTCAAATCTCTGTTTAAATCTTTTCCAATTTTCAGCTACATTTCCCTTTAACTGGAGATTTGGTGGGGGCTGTAATCCTTCCATATTTTTTTTTCTCTTTTGCTAGAACATCTTAGCGCTTTCTGACCACGTTTTCGGGTTACTCACAGACACGAGACTCGTTCAAAAGCTGAACCTCTTCTTCACATTCCTCTTCCAATCCGCCACTTCTGACACCATATAGTGATCTTGTTAGGTTCGTAGTTTAATCAATACACAGGATTGAAAGATATAATAACTTTTTAATAGACAGACTTTAGAGACATTTACTGTACAAGTTACTACTCGTTCTTTAGTTCACACCCATTCTCCTACTTGCATCGGCATTCACAGGCATTACTAATCATTCTGTAAGTATCCCTTAATAGACCTTACTAATCAACTATCATTACAAAATCCAACATGGTTTGTGCCCTTCAGAATGAAAACAGTTTGCATTTACTTTTTTAATAAAAGGCGAGCTTTTAAGCCTGAGAAATCACCCCGTAAATGCACACGTTTAATTGAACATGTGTTAATATGTATGCTTACACAGTATTAAACCCACCAAGACATGGAATGGTTTAAATCAAGGCGCTTCGCTACCTTCTTCCAGATCGGCCCCAAGGCATTTCACGTGATTACGTAGGAGGCGTGATGACGCGATACGCGACTCCGCCCCCATCCATTACAGTATATGGACAAAAAAGAGGTTCCAGTTATGACCGTTACGCTTTGAATTTCGAAATGAAACCTGCCTAACTTTTGTAAATAAACTGTAAGGAATGAGCCTGCCAAATTTCAGCCTTCCACCTACACGGGAAGTTGGAGAATTAGTGATGAGTGAGTGAGTGAGTGAGTCAGTCAGTCAATCAGTGAGGGCTTTGCCTTTTATTAGTATAGATACAAGATTTGAAAAGATCCCCCACCACCTTCTTTTCCAGAAATGATTAAGACATCTTAAGAAGTCAGATACAGACGTGTTGTTTAAACAATTCTGCGTCTTTTTCCATATGTATTATGCAATAGGTCATTAATAAAGTCTAACTGTATTTTACCTATGAAATTGTTACACACTTCTGAGTCTGCACTCAGTGAAGAGTACCATACAGAAATAAAATGAATTGAATTTAGCAGGCATAATGTGACGATGCGGGTTCAGCTCCATGCTCCCATCTTCTATTAGGGAGCCCTTGAACCCAACACCGTCAGTAATGTTACCGATGAGCTAGACAGTGAGGCAATAACATTAGAGCAAGGGGATGATGTAAAAAGTGCAAAGTGCTTTTATTTACAACAAACAATCAAAACAAGTGTTCCAAAAATCTTCTTCATTAAATAAATAATCCATTAAAGAAATGTGGAGGTTAAAAACAATGCAAAAAAAACAATCCTTTAAAACCGAGGTTAAAACGTTGTGCAGGAAGCTGTCTTTTAAAACAGTTACACAAATGACAAGCCTGGTGCTTCTTTTAAACTAGCGTCTCACCTGCTTCTCCCATTAGGGCCCTGCAGCAGGTGAGACGCTCTCTCTGCAGCTGACCTTCTCAATGTACTTCTGTTTCTACTACTGTCAGTCACCTTATCGATCCTTGGCTCTGGTCAGCCCCTCCTGACAGTGACTTGGGATTCCACAACGACCAAGGCTCTCACGTTGGGGACACCACGTCCCAAGTCCCGACTCCCGCTGCCTTAAGCGGGGAGTCACTCGTCTCCCAGTCACTCCCGTCCTTTGTAAAACTAATCTCTATGGAGTGACCACATCTACTACTTCCCTGGGTGTCGGCCAAACACCCAGGCTGTCTGCTCAGCTGCCGCGAGCCTGCTCTCGCTCGTTCACCCGCAGCTGCTTGCTTGCTTGCTCACTCGCTGCTCCTTCCTCCTGCAACCTCCATCTTTCTCTTTCCTTCTTCCTCGTTTTCTTTTCTTCTCCCTAACCGTCTCGGGCTTCTCTATGTATAATGGACGTGGCAGCTGTGGCAATCAACGGTTCCCGGGATCAATTACGCTGCGGATCGTCCCTCACCTGCGCACTTAGGTGAGAAACAGCCACAGCACGAATTCTCCCGGAAACCGCTTTAGCCACACTACCACGCAACTCGCTACGCCGTGAGCATGGTGATTATTCATTTAAGACAAAGTGGCCTTTGCTGGGAGAGCTGTGGACCCACAACACCACACACAATCATTTAAAAACCTAGTATTAAACAAAAAATATATAAATTGAAACTGTAAAATGTGCAAGATTTTCGGAAATCTATATATTGAATACACATCTGATTTCATTCAAACATCAAAAATGATTGCCACCTTACACACATATATTTAGGGTTTAGAAAATCAATGAAAGCAGTGGAAACTTTTCATATAGAAAAGTAGTGATCTGTCTGTTGCTGTTTCTAACCTGTTATATATTACTGATTAAAATTATAAGTGATGATATTTGGATGTTTGTACCCTGCGAGGAGGTGGTGCCCAGTAGATGGTTATTTTGTTTAAATTTTGAATAAAAGTTGACATATGAGTAGGAGAAGAAGCCAATGGTGAAAGCTTGAACACAAGTGTCTCATAAACTCAGTACTAAACATAAGCTTGATTTTTTTTCTCCACCTGCAGCATGTACTACTTAGGTTTTCCAACTGACAGTACGGCTGGTTTCACCTGCCAAAAATGTATATTCATTTGTGTTGTCAAGAAAACACATGCTTTGATGCACTGTGTTAAAAATCTGACAGCGATAAGGTAAAGCAAAAATATTTACAAATTGTATTGTTTTTTTAATAAATTACTACAGATCCCAGAACAATTTTAAATGCCAAAAATGTTGCAAATCATGAGCTCAGGTAACTGAAAAGATAAGACATGAACTTTGGTCCACATCTTTTTTTTAAGTTGCTACAATCTAGATAGTTTTCAAAATCAATAAATATCTCCTAATAAATTAGTAACATAGACCATTTTAACTGAAACTGTAATAAGAATTCATGTTTTAAACATAACTGCAAGTGAATGAGTAATGTGCAGTTTTATTAAAATTGTTGGTCAGTGATTTTCTAACCCACTTAGTCCTGAACATGTTAACAGGGTTTTTATTAAAACTGCTTCTTGATTAAAGATAAAAAGTTCATATTTATATTACCTGTAAGGATTTTTTAGCTCTTCTGTGATATAATTCAGCTGATTCCTGAAACAAAATATTTAATTGCACTGGTTAACGGTAATTAAGCAAAATGTAAAATGTCATTAAACAAGTCTGCTTAATATAAAAAGTTAAATTATACAGCATCATGTCTGCTAAATTATTAGCTAACAAAATAAAGTTAGAAGACTTAAGTTCTCATCTCTGAAAGTAAAATCATTTTCAAAAGTTTTCTTCTTTTGATACTCCTTTTTTCTAACATCCTGTCCATTCTATCCTACTTGACTCTGAACGTATTATATTCTTGTTTCTGACTCATGGCTTTTTGCCCAGATCATCATTCTGGACTTCACAAGAGGTCTGATCTTGAATTTGGATATTTGTTTTTTCTACAAACCATGAACAGAATGCACCACCACATCGGTTTTGAACCACATTACAGTACCTATAAAAACAATTCACCCTCTTTGAAGTTTTAACATTTTATTATTATTCAGGACTGAATCACAGTGGATTTAGCTTTTTGACACTGAATAATAGAAAAAAACTCTTTAATGTAAAAGTGAAAGTAGATCCCTGCACAGTTTAATTGATCCCCATTCTTCTTTGCAAAACTGCTCTAGCTCTTTCAGGTTGCATGGGGACTCTGAGTGAACAGCCTTTTTCAAGTCCAGTCACAGATTCTCAATTGGATTGTGATCTGGACTTGGCTACTCCTGGACATTAACATTGTTTTTAAGCCATTCCTGAATAGCTTGAGCTTTATGGTTTTGGTCTCTGTCTTGCCAGAAAGCAAATCTCCCGAGGCACAGGTTTCTTACAGACTGCATCAAAATTTCTTCCAGGATTTCCATGTATTTTGCTATATTAATTATATTCTCTACCTTTCTAAGCCTGCCAGGACCAGCTGCAGAGAAGCATGCCTACAGCAGGATACTGTCATCACCATGTTTCAGGGTGGGGATAGTACGTTTAACATTAGATGTTAAACCTATGAAAATATTCGTAATGCCGGGCTACCTTAAATTCCCTCAGACCTCGTCTTCAGGGTCTTTGTTTTGCAAATGTGTCAATCAGCACTGGCAGTAGGCAGCCTGCACACTCATCCCCAACTGAGTCAGGCACAAAATTCTTAGAGCTGAAGTCACTGTATCTGGCAGTTAGGTGTCTGGAATTGTATTGGATAAATTATATATCATTATTTGGAATACATACATTTAATGTGTGTTCCTTGTCTACAAATATCTGTGAGGCTATAAATGAAAGAAAATAAACTGAAACATTACTCATTTGTAATTTTTCTGTTCAAACAGTAAAGGTATTTGTTGACCAGCACATTCCAACTTCAGGCGTTTGAATTACATTTTGCTATACAAGAAGTGTAAAGAAATGCGGTAACTCATCATAATGGACGTCAGACTCATGAACCCTGGAATTTGGCTTAGTGTGTGCTGCTGTTTAGTAGTTGCTGTGTACATACTGTATCTTGGGCTCAGTCAGGATTACAGCTAACTTGCCCTCATTAATAAACAGACTTATTCTGTAAGGGTTTATCTGTAATACTTTTCTCTTGAGCCTCATTAGATCCAGTGAATGGCATTTTAGAAAGCTACTGAGCACGTTCAAAGCAAAATCATCACCAGAATCTATCATGCTTTCACAATCAGCTCCTGAAGAATGGTCACTATTATCTCACAATAAATCGCTTTCTATTTGACATGCTTTGCGTGCCCGTATTCAGCTTGCTCTGTCACTGCAAATGCTGTATAAACACCCACCCTTTGTCACCAGCTGCCAATCACTGGATGGATGAGGGATGACTTTCGGTTTTAGAATTAAAAGTTACAAGAGTTAAAGAATATTTATATTATATTTATAAATATTTGGCAAGAATACTTATTCCAAAATGAAAACTAAAAATATTTTTAGCAAATTACTATTTTATTTCAGTTAGTCTTTCCAGCTACATTAATAGTTCCACTTAGTTTAAGTTTTTAATTTAGGATTTGTTAATTATTTTATTTCAGTTTGCAAAAATGTTTTTTTATTAATAGTTTCAGTTTTGATTTTACTTTTCATTAACTATAATAACCTTGGCTCTTCAGCCACAGCACCAACTGTGGTTATCGCTGCTCTCGTGAAAAGAGTGGAAATAAAATGCCATCAACTCAGAGAGGGAGAGTCAAGTTTGTTGTACCACATTAATGTCACTGAAAGAATAAAACTGAAGTCGCAAAAATTTACAATGGGTGTTACAGACTTAAATCAAATGTATGTTTTTACTGTATAATAGTAACAATAATAACAGCTCACTACTCAAAACGGTAAAACCAGAGAGAACCCATGATCGAACACGCAACCTATTGATTATGAGGCAGCAGTTCTTACCTCTGCACCAGCCAAGCAGACTTGTCAATTTTGTGTCGATTGATATTTGGCCTTCAGTTTTTACACATTGACAGCAACATTTAAACTGAATAATTTATTTTGCTTTGGTTATATTCTTGAATAAAAGTGTACTTGTTTTACTATAACTTTTGTGAAAGTGTTTATTTGATATTTGAACTTCAGTCCTCACACATTATACACTTCACGTCAGCATTTTGTCATTATTACTATAAAATAAAAAAGGTTTCTGTTTTAGTTATGTGTTCAACATTTCTTGCCTCGTATTTCCTGTCATTCTACATTTACACAGATTGTTGTAGATTGGAACACACATGAAATGTATGTATTCCAAATAACAATAAATTATTTACCCTGTACAATT
Organism: Erpetoichthys calabaricus; assembly: GCF_900747795.2. Lineage (NCBI taxonomy): Eukaryota > Metazoa > Chordata > Cladistia > Polypteriformes > Polypteridae > Erpetoichthys > Erpetoichthys calabaricus. The sequence goes on along the minus strand of NC_041402.2, from coordinate 108,867,224 downwards.
CCAGACACCTCACTGGAAAATAAAGAGACTTCAGCTCTTAGAATTTTGCGCCTGGCTTGACTTCAGGCTGCCTGATGTCAGTGCTGATTGACACATTTGCAAAACAAAGATGCTGATGACGAGGCGCAAGGGAATTTAAGGTGGCTCGGCATTACAAATATTTTCGAAGGCTTCAGGGATTCTAATGTTAATGGTATTTAGCCTGATGACCAAAAAGCTACACATTGGTCTCATCAGAACACCAACCCTTCTTCCAGCTGACTTCAGAGTCTCCTGTGTGTTTTCTTACAAACTGTAGTTGAGATGCTGTGCAATTTTTCTTTTAAATTTATATATTTATTTATTCTTTAACCTGTGTCTTTGCTTTGACCTCCTACCATAACTCTGTGACTGGTGAAGAACCTAGGAAAATATATTTTATGGACAGTCTCACCAATCTTTACCATTGTAGCTTGTAACTCTGTCAGTTATCATTAAACTGTTGTTGGCCTCCCTCAATGGTCTTGTTTTTGCACAATCACTTAGTTTTTGTGGACATCCTGCTCTAAGCTGATTTAAGCTGTGCCATACTTTTTACATTTCTTAATGATGTATTTAATTGGACTCCAACAGATATTCAGTGACCTTGCTATTTTCTTGAATCCATCCCCTCAATTATGCCTTTCAATCACCTTTTAACAAAGTTGCCTGTACTTTTCCTTCATTGTGTAAGTTAGGCCGTGTTATTGACTCATAATAAGTTGGACCTTCCAGATGCATCCATCTATCCATTCAATTTCTGAACCCACTTTATTTAACTAATTATGTGACATCTAAAATCAATTGGTTGCAACAGTGATGATTTATGTGTGTCATATTAAAGGACGTGCAGTCAATAATTTGTTTTTTTTATTTTTGTTAGTTATTAAAACCACTTTGCAGATGTCTGTTTTCACTTAAAGTTTGTTGATCATTGTTACAAAAGCCAAATTAAATCCGCTGTAATTCAATGTTGTTGACAATAAAATGTGAAGACTTTGAAGGGGTGAATACCTTTTTATAGGCACTGTGTCAGGTGGCAGATATCTGAAAGATTAATTACCACAGTACTAAAATCTGCACCAGTATTATTTAAAATTGTTTTCCAGTTTGCTATTCTCCTACAGCACATCCATGGTATTTAAAGCAGGCAGGTATCATGATTTAATGGCTGGGGTAAAGAAATATACTACATAAAGCTGTTAAGACACCCCTTTATTCTAAATTTAAGTATTTAAGTAATGTGCCAACTAAAGCTACATTAAAATAATGTAATATTTATAAGAAGCCAGGGCACAAACTGTCCACTACAGATCTTTTTTTGTTTTTGTGTACTTTATGGATTCTGTTGTAACAATTATAATGACTTTCCACATGTTTTGTTTTGTTTTAACCTACCCAACCCATGCGAGCTTTGTAACAGATTTGCAAGTATGCATGACAGATAATTCCTTGATCATCCTAAGAAGAATCAGGGTGCAATGCACAAAAAGAATGTCAAAACATTTGCAAAAAAAAATTTGCAAAATATTTCAGTGAAAGGTGTAATATAAATAAAATGCATTATTATTATTATTATTGCTTAGTTGAACAATTTTATATCATAACTGTCAAGTAGAATTAAACAGTGTGTTATTTTCCAGTAATGGCGGGTGGAGATCTTATGGTATGCATTAGAAAAGGATAAAACTTTATACAGTAATGTTTTGCAATGCATAGAATTATAGATATTATAATATCAGATGAAGCATTTTAAGTGCCCACTGTACTTGTAGGTCACTGGGTTAAAGACTCAGATGCATAAAATATTTGTAAACAGAATATCATTTGGCTGTGTACATTTTCATAATATATTTGCTGTGTTGCTACCATCTACACTTTTGTAATACCATGCAATATGTAATATATATGTAATATGCTTTATTTTGTAATGTGCCATTCAGTGGCTTGAAAGGCACAATTTCTTCTTCTTCTTCATCTTCTCTCGGCTGCTCCCGTTAGGGGTTGCCACAGCCAATCATCTAGTTCCATATCTTCCTGTCCTCTGCATCTTGCTCTGTCACAGCCATCACCTGCATGTCTTCTTTCACCACATCCATAAACTTTCTCTTAGGCCTTCCTTCTTTCCTCTTGCCTAGTAGTTCCATTCTTAGCATCCTTTTCCCAATATACTCAGCATCTCTTCTCTGCAGATGTCCAAGCCAACGCAATCTCGCCTCTCTGACTGTCTCCCAACCGTTCACCTTCACCAACTCTACTCCCTGCATCTTCACCATTCCACTGACCTTCCTCTCATTCATACACATGTATTCTGTCTTGTTTCTACTGATCTTCATTCCTGTTCTCTCTAGAGTATATCTCGACCTCTCCAGGGTCTCCTCAACCTGCTCCCTACTTTTGCTACAGATCACAATTTCATCAACAAACATCATAGTCCAAGGGTGCTCTTGTCAAATCTCATCTGTCAATCTTTCCATCACCATTGCAAATAAGAAAGGGCTCAGAGCCAATCCCTGATGTAATTCAACCTCCACATTGAATGTATCCATCACTTCTACCGCAGACCTCACCACTGTCTCTCTCTCTCTCTCATTTTCTTCATTCATCAGCCTCTCAAGGTACTCTTTCCATCTGTTCAACACACCCTCCTCGTTTGTGAGCATGTTTCCATCTTTATCCTTTAAGACCCTAACCTGCTACACATCTTTCCCAGCTCGGTCCCTCTGTCTAGCTAATTGTTACAGGTCCTTTCCTCTCTCCTTAGTGTCCAACCTCTCATACAACTCATCATACACCTTTTCTTTAGCCTTTGCCACCTCTCTCTTCACCTTGCACCTTATCTTCTTGTACTCTTGTCTACTTTCTCTCTTGCTATCCCACTTCTTCTTTGCCATCCTCTTCCTCTGTATACTCTCTGTACTTCCCCATTCCACCATCAGGTTTCCTTTTCCTCCTTCCTCTGTCCAGATGTCACACCAAGCACCCTTCTAGCTGTCACCCTTACCACTTCTGCTGTAGTTACCCAGCTGTCTGGTAACTCTTCACTGCCACTGCCACTGCCTGTCTTACCTCCTCCCTAAACTCAACCTTGCAGTCTTCCTTTTTCATATTCTACCATTTAGTCATTGGCTCTGCCAATCCTATGCTGTCTAACTATGCTTTTCCCTGCCAACACTTTGTAGTCTTTAACACAAGAATTACCAGAGTCTACGAAAAAACTCGTAGATCCGGCCCACCTTAAAACTGTTCTAACCTTTCCTTTGTCTTCTAAATGTGCCGATTAACACGAGCAGCTAGCAGCCGGCTATTCCATCCCCCACCATCGCAGAACGTTCACTAAGTTTTCCCAGCTCATGCCTTGATTATCTGGGAGCGACTGAACTGCTGGAGTTTTAGAGTGGAAATAATAGATCGCTATTTGGAACACACGCAGTTCATGTGTGTTCCGTTTCTACAGTAATCTGTGTAAACATATTTATAAAACAGAAACGTTTTTCATATTTTAGTAGTAAATGACAAAATGTAGGCATAAACTATATAGTATGAAGCCTGAAGTCCAAGAATCAAGCAAACACTTTCACAAAAGGTTCAAGGATTAAACATCACCTTCTGTGGCGTAGCGGTAAGATTTGTTGACTTGTAATCGAGAGTCCCCGGTTCGATCCCCACTCACTCCTATATTTGCCGTTTTCAGTAGTGAGCTCCTCTTTTTGTTATTATTATACAGTACACACATATATTTGGTTTGCGTCTGTAACACACGGTGTGCATTTATAGGACTTGTAAAAGTTACTGTTTTTTTTTTTACTTTTATTCTCTCTAAATCACGACCACGTTACATACTACCGTCCCCCCCCACCCAAGGATCTGACGCTGTTATTTTTTATTTGAAACGGAATAACTGGAGATGTGAGTGGTGTTTTGAGACAATGAAACTGGACATTCTGTTATCTGGAGGATATAAAAGCTGACACACAAACGCTGGCAAATCTGCCTTCTTCGTAGCTCACCGTCACTTGATTTTTTTTATTCAGTTTTATTGAGTGTTCCTGCTCCTGCTGAATTAGTGTGCTCCTTATGGTGTATGATGTCGAAAAAACAAGAAAACACAGACGTAGGTATATATGATATTTGGAATTATTCGTTTTATGACCTGTATAGTACATTTCGGAAAACTTTGTGGCACGGATTCAACATTATTCATATTCATTCGCATAACATCTTGCGGTTTGTAATCAGTGACTGTGTGTTTTTTTTCCCGATCTTGCAAGTCCCCACATGTTGCTGTATGCTGTTTCTTTTGTACTCCAGGACATGCAGAGGATAGAATAGTACAGAGCAGTAAGTTCAGCGCTATATGCAATCATCAGATTCAAATGTTAGCAGTTCACACACACGCAAGGATAGTCTTTCCTACATTTACAACGTGTGTACCTGTTACAATGTACATGCTTCTCTCTATGCTGTGGTTCCTATTACACACCTGAAAGAAAGAGACAATATATGTGAAAACATAATCGCACTAATGCAGTGTTATTTGAAAATGAACAGCGTCAGATCGGGTGTGGATTTATGTTGGCGCTATTACTGAATGAAAAAAAGATCAACACGTGCGTTGATCCTGCAGCACTGAATAAGCTCACGCGCTGAAAACAGCGCAAGTACAGACGCAAACCAAGTGTGATCAAGAGTCACCAGTTCGATCTCCACTCACTCCTGTATTTGCCGTTTTCAGTAGTAAGCTGCTCTTTTTGTTAATATTATACAGTACACACATGCACTTGGTTTGCGTCTGCACTTGCGCTGTTACTTAGAGTCAGATCAGAGGGAGGTGGGGTTTGATGTTAGAGCGCGTGAGCTTATTCAGTGCTGCAGTATCAACGCACATGTTCATCTTTTTTTTCTTTCAATAATAGCGCCAACATAAATCCACACCCGATCTGACGCTGTTCGTTTTCAAATAATACTGCATTAGTGCGATGACGTTTTCACATATATTGTCTCTTTCTTTCAGGTGTGTAACAGGAATCACAGAATAGAGAGAAGCTTGTACATTGTAACAGGCACACACGTTGTAAATGTAGGAAAGACTGTCCTTGCGTGTGTGAACTGTTAACATTTGAATCTGATGATTGCATATAGCGCTGAAGTTACTGCTCTATACTATTCTGTCCCCTGCATATTCTGGAGTACAAAAGAAACAGCATACAGCAACATGGTGGGACTGGCAAGATCGGGAAAAAAACATGCAGTCACTGATTACAAACCACAAGATGTTATGCGAATGAATATGAATAATGTTGCATCCGTGCCACAAAGTTTTCCGAAATGTACTATACAGTTCATAAAACGAATAATTCCAAATATCATATATACCTACGTCTGTGTTTTTGTTTTTGTTGTTTTTTTTGACATCATACACCATAAAGTGCACACTAATTCAGCATGAGCAGGAACACTCAATAAAACTGAATAAAAAAAATCAAGTGACGGTGAGATACGAAGAAGGCAGATTCGCCAGCGTTTGTGTGTCAGCTTTTATATCCTCCAGATAACAGAATGTGCAGTTCCATCATCTCAAAACACCACTCACATCTCCAGTTATTCCGTTTCAAATAAAAAATAACAGCGTCAGATCCCTGGGGGGTAGGGGAAGGCAGTAGTATGTATCGTGGTCGTGATTTAGAGAGAATAAAAGTTTAAAAAAAAAAAAAAAAAAAAAAAAAAAAACGGTAACTTTTACAAGTCCTATAAATACAGGCACAAACCAAATGTATGTGTGTACTGTATAATATTAACAAAAAGAGGAGCTCACTACTGAAAACGGCAAATATAGGATTGAGTGGGGATCGAACCGGGGACTCGATTACAAGTCAACAAATCTTACCGCTACGCCACAGAAGGTGTTGTTTCATCCTTGAACCTTTTGTGAAAGTGTTTACTTGATCCTTGGACTTCAGGCTTCATACATTATATAGTTTATTGCCTACATTTTGTCATTTACTAGTAAAATATGAAAAACGTTTCTGTTTTAAAAATGTGTTTACACAGATTACTGTAGAAACGGAACACACATGAACTGCGTGTGTTCCAAGCAGTGACCTATTATTTCCACTCAAACTCCAGCAGTTCAGTCACTCCCAGATAATCAAACAAGGCATGAGCTGGGAAAACTTAGTGAACGTTCTGCGGCGGTGGGGGATGGAATAGCCAGCTGCTAGTTGCTCGTGTTAATCGGCACATTTAGAAGACAAAAGAGAGCTGAGAACAGTTTTAAGGTGGTCCGGATCTACGAGTTTTTTCGTAGACTCTGGTAATTCTAGTGTTAATCTCCTTCAGATTGACTCTTCTGCGCAGGATATAATCTACCTGTGTGCATCTTCCTCCACTCTTGTACGTCACCCTATGTTCCTCTCTCTTCACTATCATCTGATCTTCTTCATTCCTCTCCTTGACCCCATACCTACCCATCACCTCCTCGTCTCCTCTGTTCCCTTCACCAACATGTCCATTGAAATCCGCTCCAATCAACACTTTTTGTCGCTTGGGTACACTGTCCATCACTTCATGCATCTCACTCCATAAATCTTCTTTCTCATCCACTGTACACCCAACTTGCGAGGCATATGTACTAACAACATTCATCATCACACCTCCAATTTCCACCTTCATAATCATTACTCTGTCTGACACTCATTTCACTTCCAAAACACTCTTGACATACTGTTCCATCAGAATAACCCCTACCCCATTTCTCCTCCCATCCACACCATGATAGAATAATTTGAATCCACGTACACACAATATATCAACCTTCCTTCTTTCCATCAAATCCGTTAACTCTCTCCTCTTACCAGTCATATTGCCAACATTCAAAGTTCCTACCATCAGTTCTACTCTCTTTACCTTCCTCCCCTCTCTTCTTCTCCTTCTTCGGCTAACAGCAGCCCAATTTCCGCCAGCACCCTGTTGGCTAACAGTATTGGTGGCGGCAGTTCTTAACCTGGGACTCAGCCGATCTGGTATGGAAATCTATATTGTTGTCTGCATGTTGATCTGGCAAAATTTTACACAGGATGTCCTTTCTGATTTAACCCCCCCCCCCCCCCCCAACCCCCAAAAAGGCACAACTGAAATGTATTATTATTATTACCGTTTCTTCTATGAAAAAAATATTTTATATTTTCTGTGTAGATGTAAGTGTCATGAAATAGGGCTTCCTCCAAGGCAAAAATGACTGTTGTCTCTGACAGCTGCTTCTCAAGCAAGCCAGGATCTTCAGTGGTCGGCCCAGCCACAACTCACCTGACCTGGTGGGTTCAGTTGGAGCAGGCACAAAAATGGGGAGCTGACAAAATAACTATAAATATTCCAAAATCCAGTTCTTTAATAAAAAGACCACTGTTTGAACAGTGCTAAAAACTAATTTTTTATATATAAATATATTTGTGTACACCATTTACAATAAGCCCAAAGATTTTAATTTACAGGAATTTTGCAGTTACTTTTTTAACTGATCAGGCAAGGAGTGTATTGTAGTTTTCTAAGGCATCAGTATTTAAACCCAAAGAGTGCCAGGTCACTGTGTGACACTAATCATTTATAAGACATCCTGATATTGTAAGTTATAAAGTAATGTAAAAATATAAAAAAATAATTAGGTAACATTTTAGTTTATGTACTGCAATATTGAATCTACATACTGTATACCTGAAAAACAGATAACTTTATATATATGTATACATGCATTTTCACCTACCAGCCATCATATGCCCAGAGTCCATTATAACAAGCCAAGCTAAAAGCTCCTAAAGAGGTCTTGCTTCCATGAAAAGCATTTGAGAAATTTTGTGTATTTCCTTAAAAAAGCAAAATTATTTATCTTACTTATTTAGTTTATTGATAAAGTACAGGATTGTATTACAAAGTAGATTCTAACTCCTTAAAGTCAAACATTTAGCATATTTTGCTACTCCTCTTTCTTTGAAGAGAATAGCTAAAGAAATTTGTGAATATTAAATTTGAAACTTACCTTTTGCAAGTAGAATACCTCCAGCTATGGCAATGATGACAACAATCAAAAGCTTAGCACCCGTGAAGAGGATTTGAACATTACTGGCCATCTTGACACTCAGTGAATTTATAATCACCAGCAAAACTGTAATTAAATGGCAATAAAACATTCCTATATTTGTTTAATTTTTATTATTTGTTATTAGATGACAAAAAAACTCTCTCATGTAAATGCCCATGCAACAGCATGAGTCACTGAAATAATTTTTGGGAGAGTCATAACATTGTTCATACTAAGCTATCACTCACAGACATCTTTTATGTTTTGTCTTCTGTATTAGGTAGTTTGCATGCAGCATTTTCTTGGTGTTTGGAACATGACACCTCATATTCACTATAAAAAACCTGAATTAAATAAGGGAAAGCTATTTTTATTATTTTGTAAATGATACATAACTTAAAATGCACAAAGTAAATTTAGTAATTATAAAAAATAAATTAATCTGTTTACCTTCTAGTGTTTTAATTAATACAACCAACTATAATATGATTGACCTTTTGGTATTAAATGGCTCTTCACAATGATGGAAAGGAAGTGTTAATTGTTGAATATTGCCTTCTGATATGAGTATGTTGCATTGATTGTATTTAAGATTGGACTGTTCTTTCAAAAATGCAGTAGTGTGTGCTTATTTTGGTATGATAAAGTATAATTGGTTAAAAAAAAAGAAATACAAAAATATTCTTTCTCTGCCTTACATGTACTTACAGTATACATATACACACACACTGTGTTGGATGGTACGCCTGTGTGGGTATCTGGGTTGGGATGGGGTGAGGTTTCTTACCTGGATGGGAGGTAAGTCCATCAGAGGCACAAGAAGAAAGAGCTTTACCCAGCCATGAGGGCAGTATAATGGAGAAACAGGGAGAGTCAGTCAGCTTTGAATATCTGCTACCCCAGTACGTTAGATGGCAGCATCTACTGTATGGGCTTTAACACCCATACGAACACCCGCAGGATATGCTGGAAACTGTAGTGCCATGGAGAAACCCTGTTGGGTTCCAGTGGTGCCGCCAGGGGTTTACTACAGACATTCATGGTCCCAACTCTCCCAGACTTCTGCTTGACCCGGAAATGGTTCCAATGGGATATGTCCTGGCACCAGAAGTATTCCCGGATCCGTTTTAAAAGGAGCCAATCTGTCTTACCTGGAGAGTCAGCATCGAAATGCAGAAGACAAAGATCATCAGGAGTAATGTAAGTAGAGGATAAGACCTTGGAATATCTGTGCTTGTGGTACTTTAAGTGTAGTTTTCTGTAACTAAAGGTACTGTGTGTAATAAACAGACAGTAATTGAACCTGTGACTGCGTTATGTGTGAGCGAGTTAAGGATTTGGGGCTCTGTGGCTCCCCTACTGGCCATGGCTCTGAGGCTAAGGATCTGTGCTGGTATCCAGAAGGTTGCCGGTTCGAATCCCCGTCACTGCCAAAAAGAGATCCTACTCTGCTGGGCCCTTGAGCAAGACCCTTAACCTGTAATTGCTCCAGGGGCGCTGTACAATGGCTGACCCTTTGTTCTGACTCCAAGAGGTATGCGAAAACTTACAAATTCCTAATACAAGAAATTATATAAGGTGAAATAAAGAACAAAAAAAAATAAAATAACACAACAATATATATATGCACACACTACACCTGGCAATGCAACCCTCAAAAACAGATTTCATTCCAGTAGTAGATCCCTACTTCAGCCAACCACATTCTTATTTTGCTCTTAGGGCAAACCTTAATTTCAGTTCTAATCCAATGTCCAAATAATGATGGGTGCTCAAAGCAGCCATTCTGTCTCTCCTGGAAGTGATGAATAAAAAACCTGGAAGGACCTCCCTGATTGCACATTACATCATAGCCAAACTGGGAGTAGCTGTCAGGGAACATCCGTACTGACTCCCAGAGGCAAAATGAGCTACAAGTTTTAGTTCTTAGTTTAATTCCATCATTCTGATCCAAAAGCCGATTGGCAGTTGGCGCTTCTGCAATGACTTTCGTCTGCTTAATCAAGTCTACCTATGTGATTCTTATGTGATGTCACGAGTGAATGAACTCCTCAAGTGACTTGGAAACAAGCACAGTATTTGACCATGCTTGACATGACGAAAGGGTATTGGCAAATTCTTTTAACAGTAAGAAATTCCTTAGCAGAACAATATGTCAAAATAGTGAGTAATTTTCTATTTCACATGCCAGCATAACAGATAACCTGCAGTGATGTTGACAATATAATTGCAATTTTTCCACACAGTCCCCATAATCTTGTAAAAAAAAAATTAGATCACTGAAAATATAATGATTTATGTTAAATATTTAACCATGATGCCTGTTCGCTGTATTAAAATTGGAGGATATTAGAGGGGAGAGTGGACAGGGAATCAAATAACCATGAATGCATTGACAACAGAGGTCTTTCTAAGCACTGCTTCAGCATTAACCTACTCATGCAACAAAAAGTGAGAAAACAAGTTTCAATCTGATTTGAGAAAAGACTGTTGCCAACTGTAGATTAACCATCCTGGAGACTGCACAATTAAACACATTTAAGTAATTATCCCAAAAGACTCTTAAGAAAGCAAACTCTTTTCATGGTAGACAAGCCAAAGTTCAGTTTAGCCACTGGTCCTTTCTCAGGGGCAATACCTGTTTGATTCTACAACATATTCATTGGGTGTTTTCTGTATCAGGGTCAACTGTTTCATCAGCTTCACATTTCTTGGAGTCAAGGGAGTCTAGCCCCAAACCATCTGATAACTGTTGATCTCTTTAAATCATTCCACAGCTTCAGGGCCCTGAAACTAAAAAGTCAACCTCCCACTGTTATTTTACTAATCTTTGGAATCATAAGCAGACCAGCATCTTGAGGTCTTAATGTGTGCTCTGGTAATGATAAGTTCAGATAAGTAAGCAGGACCTTGTCTTAAAGCAGCATTATGAATTAACTGAAAGCTATATAAAGAACAATTTGAGCAGCCAGTGAGCACCACATTGCAGTAGTCAATCCTACTAGAAATAGATGCATGAATTAATTTCCCATTATCCAGCATATTTAGGAAATGCCTTAATGTTCCAACATCTTTATGATGGAAAAAACAAAAAACAGTTTTGTAATGTGCACTTTAAATGATTGTGGAATAGTGGGTCCACAGCTCGGAAATTAGTGGCCCATTTTAAATAAATAATCGTGCACCGAGGAAGTGCAGGCTCCAATTGGGTGCGGGTGTGCATGAGTGCGTTTTGCTCCACGATTAATTGGGGAACTCCTCACAGCTGTGCAGAGGAAGCAGAGAATAAAGAAACCTACATGGAACAGAAGGGGGAATCAAAAAAAAAAGAGAAAGAGAAATGACGGAGGTTAATGGACAGAGAGAAGAAGGCCAGGAGTGAGCAGGAAAGTAAGCAGGTGGATGGTAATGGAGCCCAAGGAAGTAGCATGTTGCTGATGCTTAGGAGGGGACTGAGGGATCGCTCCTTTTGAGCAACTATGGAACAGGAGCAACCATCGTCTCAGGGTGCGCTGAGCCGGGAGAAGGCAGCAATTGGCAGCAGTGGGAGTACAGCATGCTTTCACCGGGAGGAATCAGGTATTGGCAGCAGTGCGAGCAGAATAGGGCTTGGCAGTCCCCCGAGAAACACTGTGGGAATGGTGGAGGGGACACGAGCCGGGATAAAAGGTTGTCTGCACCTGGTGGATGGACATCTCTCCGTGCTGCGGGTCCAATCAGGGTTTAATATTTGAAACAAAAAAGTCTACATTTACACTGCAGCTCAATTTCCATTTTTTCATTCATATGTGACAATGTTTTAAGGAAACAATCCACATCGTATTCACCAGTCCTGTCTTCAGTCCTTCGGGCCACTGTCTATGTACAAAACACTGGCAGAGATAAATGCACTGAAATCAATAGCTTGCTGTTTGATTTTCTTCTTGCCATCATGAGCTCACAAATTTGCATACATCTTTCACTGAAATAATGTAAAGAAGAGTAGCAACCAGCTTTAAGTTTGCATGTGTTTGATACAATTGTTTTATTTTACTATTTTTGTGCCTGTGGGGCATATTCAGGATAGACAGATTTGGATCAATCACAACATTTATCTGAGAAGTAAAAAAAAAAAAACAACAGATACAAGGCAAAATTCAGGATAGAGTCACTTTTAGCTACTGTTTGAATGTAGGCTTACTACAAACAACAGCCTTAATATTTTTACATCAGCATCCAAAAATGTTCAATGTATGAAAATGCTAAATATGGGAATGTTAAATCCAGAAATCCAGATTCTGTCATAAATCCTTTTATAGGAAACACCTCCACCTTCATTAATATGGGTTGGAATCAATTCTGTGCTACACTACTGTAACAATGATATATGCCAAAATATATGCCAAGCATCCAGACAGCTCTAGATTCAATTAGAACAAGGTTATGCTGCATTTGAATAGAAATAAGTAAATAATACTATTGGGGACTCAAAATGTTTTATTGTACTGTATGTTAATGCCACCACAGTCTTCCCATGGATAGCAACAAATTGGCCTGGCACAGTGTCGATTTAATTTAAATATTTGTTTAAATCATTAATAACTTCAGCAGAGAGGCAAGGAAGTTTGAAATACAAGAAAACATATATGTAGCATTTTTCTAGGGATCAACAGAAGAAAATGTGTTAAATACAGGAAATTGTCAGAGATTCTTTAGTTTTCTGTTAATACAGGTCTAGATTGGCAATGTTCAAGTTTTTTTCTATATATTTTCACTGCAGTTATTTTTAGGATTAATAGCTATCCAGTTTGAAGTGTACTCATTTGTTTTTTTTTAATCTGTTGAATTGTTATTGTTATTTTTTTTTGTTGTTTTCCAATTGTTATTCCTTTTAATTATCTCCTCCATGTTTTTTAAGCAACTGAGCAGTTGTTATAAACTGCAGTGTACAACCTTCCTTTTGATATCTGAAACCAAAAAAGAATACATTCATGCTGCAGCTCAATTCTTAGATCTAATTTTTACTCATGGAATCAAAACTTTTAGGAAAGTATTTACACTGCTCTCATAAACATTGTTTTGCTTCAAAACCAATCCATATCACTCTCATCAGCCTGTCTCTTGTCAGTTGAGACACTTGTGTCGATGTAAAGAGTAGCAGCAGTGATAAATGCGCTGACACCAGCTCAGATATTTTGTTTCTTGATTCTTTTCCTTGCCAACATGAAAAGAAGAATTAGCACACATCTTGTGCTGAAATGAAGTAGAGCAGCAAACAGCATATTTTAGTTTGCATCTGTCTAACAAAATTGTTTAATTAATTTTATGTATGTGGGGCATGTTCAGGATAGCAGATTGTTAATTGAGTAGTAAAATAAAAAACAGATAGGTGGCAAAAATAAAGGTACAGTCACTTTTAGCTATGTTGTGAACATAGCCTTAAAAGACTTGGAGTTCATCAGGCAAAGGCTGTTTTATGTCAACAACAGCATCCAAAAATTGATAAATATGTTTTAAAATGCTAAGTATAGGAATGTTAAATCAGGGTTTAATTGTAAATTAGTTTTTTGCAGGGAGGAGAACCCCACCTCTGTTATTGTAGGGGGCCCATAAATTCTGCACTGTGATACTTATTATTACTGTTTAGATTTTTTCAAAAGAAATTTTATTTTGAGTTTCCTCAGTTAGGATGATGGCTTGGAAAACATCCATCATGTTTACAGGATAATAGCAGTTAAAAAGCAATAACAGTCTAAACAGAGTCCAACTTATATTGTATAATATAAGAAAAGATTGTTGTTGAGCATTGACTGAGATTTAGAACAAAGGTCTTTAATAGTACCATTGACTGCTCTAACTTGTGCATTTTCAAGCTAGTGCTAGTAGAATACTAAAAAATTCTGAAACAGTATGATGACCTGTGGTGCTGTTCAGGAAGGGTATCAAAAGATAATACAGTATGCCTTACACATTTTGAAGGGCTGCAACTGTAAATATTGTCTAGCCGAACCTAAAATGAGAGAACAGGAAATTAAATTTTCACATAATTTACAAAAGAAGTTGCTTTTATGAGTTCAGACTTTTCATTATATCTCTTTAAACAAACTGTGATAGTTTTGGTCAAGCTTGTGTTTAGTACGGAAGCTCACATTAAGAATTATGAACAATTACACTTCAAATATAACTTTCCATCAACAAAATCTTTTTACTACTTTCAAATTAGGAACCTTACTAAACTGAATCTGCCCGTAATCTCCTCACCTCCCACCTATTTCTACTTCAGAAGAAATATTGATCAGTCTTGAAGATTCAGACAGCATTTCTATAATATATAAAAACATTTTAAAGTCCCTTCCTTTCAAATATTCAAGATTACAATGGGAAAAGGATCTCTTGCTCAACATTTCAGAAAAGGAATGGATGATAGCCATGAACAGTATTCACTCTAGTTTCATATGTGCAATACATACAATTAATCAACTTATCATCTTTTATCGAGCACATCTATCTCATTTAAAATTGTCCAAAATGATTCCAGGGCAAGATTCAATCTGCAAATATTGCAATTGAGCTCCAGCCTCACTGGGCCACATGTTTTGGGTGTGCACTAAATTAACATCATTCTGGACCAAAGTCTTTAATAGCCTATCAGACAGCCTTGGTGTCACAATCACTACTAATCCATTAACAGCTGTGTTTGGTGTACTCCCAGATGGGCTTAAAGTGGAGAAGGAGAAACCAACTATAATTGCCTTTACTTCACTACTATCACATAGAATTATTTTGCTTTTGGGGGTTGAATTTAGTTTTGTTAAGCCTGTAAGAAATGTTACTTGCTTTTAATAAAACCAAGAAAAAAAAAAAAAGAATTAACACTAGAATCCCTGAAACCTATGAAAAAACTTGTAATCCCAGGCCACCTTAAATTCCTTCACACCTCTCCATTTGCGTCTTTTATTTTGTAAATGTGTCGATCAGCATAAGCAGCCAGTAGCCTGATATCCCTTCCCCCCAAGCGCCGCAGTCAACTTGAACAAAAAGTTCTCCCAGCTCAATTATTGTTTATCTTGGTGTGAGGTGCCTGGAGTTGTATAGGGTAAATAACATATCGTTATTTGGAACACATGCATTTCACGTGTGTTCCATGCTACAACGATCTATGTAAATGTAGGATGACAGGAAATGTGAGTAGTGCAAGAAATGTTGAACACATACTTAAAACAAACTTTTTCATGTTACAGTACTAACAACAAAATTTTGACATAAAGTGTATGATGTGTACTGACTGAAGTCCAAATATCAAATAAACACATTCACAAAAGGTACACGTATAACAAAACAAATGCACTTTTATTAAAAAATATAACTGAAGAAAAAGAAATCAGTTTAGGGTACAACACTGACACCACCGACTGGGTAGTGCGTGGTAAGAGCTGCTGACTTACAATCAAGAAGGTTGCGAGTTCAAGCCCGGCCGCCAATCAGAATTTTGAGTAGTGAACTGCTCTTATTGCTACTATTGTAGAATAAAAACATACATTTAATTTGAGTCTGTAACAGCCGGTGTAAATTTATGGTACTTGTAAACGTTAGTGTTTTTTTCTTATCTTTTTCAGTTTTATTCTCTCAGTCATATTCAAGCTCCCTCTGATCTGACACTGCTGTTTTAAAAAAAAAAACATGCTATAACAGAGGTGAACTCAGATGAGGATGAGGGTTCTACATCAGAGAAAGAGAACAGAAGCCCTCCCCGCAAAAAACGTCCACTCACACATAAGAACAATGCAGCTGCACCAGGCGTAAAGGTGAAATATGCCACAGTTTGGATGCAGCAAGAGGTCTGGACTTGTTCTGCCAGTGCAAGTAACATATAAATGTTTTTCATATAAAGACCATCACAAAACATAATGACAAACAGAACTTTGCACGATACCTTGGCAAACTCAGCATGCCCTGCTATTTCGTTGAAGGACATGTGTGGCAGATTGGCCAATAATATCCATTGGCAAGATGATGCCCAACCTCTTGCTGCATCCAAACGGTGCCATCTTTCTCCTTTGTGCCTGGTGCAGCTGCATTTTTCTTATGTGTGAGTGGATGTTTCTTGCGGGGAGGTTCTTCTGTTCTCTTTCTCTGATGTAGAACTCTCATCCTCATCTGAGTTCACTTCTGTTACAGCATGTCTTTATTTGAAAACAGCAGTGTCAGATCGGGGGGGAGTGTGACTGAGAGAATTAAACTGATAATAAAAAAAAAAAACTTACCTTTACAAGTACCATACATTTTCACCGGCTGTTACAGACTCAAATGTATGTTTTTATTCTATAATAGTAACAATAAGAGCAGCTCACTACTCAAAATGGTAATTCTGGTTAGCAGCCGGGCACGAACACGTGACCTTCTTGATTATAAGTCAGCAGCTCATACCACTGCACTACCCAGTTGGTCGTGTCTTTTCTTTTGTTTTGTAAATGTTTTGATCAGCACAAGCAGCAAGCAGCCTAATATCCCATCCCTACCCAGTGCCGCAATCAACTCAGGCAAAACGTTTTCCTAGCTCAAGTCTTGTTTATCTCAGTGTGATTTCTTTTTCTTTGGTTATATTTATGAGAAAAAGCGTACTTTTTTGTTATATGTGTACCTTTTGTGAAAGTGATTATTTGATATTTGGACTTTGGACAGTTTTCACACATTATACACTTCATGTCAAAAGTGTGTCGTTAGTACTGTAACATGAAAAAAGATTGTTGTAAGTATGTGTTTAACATTTCTTGCATTTGTTGCATTTTCCTGTCATCCTACATTTACATAGATCTGTGTAGACATGGAACACAGATGAAATGCATATGTTCCAAATAACGATAAATTATTTACTCTATACAACTCCAGGTACCTCACACCGAGATAAACAAGACTTGAGCTGGGAAAACTTTTTGCCTGAGTTGATTGTGGCACTGGGTGGGGATGGGATATCAGGCTGCTTGTTGCTTGTGCTGATCAACACATTTACAAAACAAAAGACACTAAGGGAGAGGTGCGAAGGAATTTAAGGTGGCCCGGGATTATGTGTTTTTTCGTAGGCTAAAGGGATTCTAGAGGTACAAAGGGATTTGCCCTCACTACTTAATAAACAATAGATATGTTAGCTTGTTTTGCTTGTAAACATAAGTATGATAGCCTTGTATCTTCTTGATAAATGCCTTATTAACATTTTATTAGAACTGTAGCTTGTAATTATGAAATTAATTGTATTTTCTTTTATGCCATATATATTATGGATAAATATTCTGTTTACAACTTCTATTAGATTATTAAAGTATATATTACAACAGGATTTTATTAATTTTAGCATTTTTGGACACTGAAAAATAAGCCTTCAAATCTATACTAATAAAAGGCAAAGCCCTCACTGACTGACTCATCACTAATTCTCCAACTTCCCGTGTAGGTAGAAGGCTGAAATTTGGCAGGCTCATTCCTTACAGCTTACTTACAAAAATTAGGCAGGTTTCATTTCGAAATTCTACGTGTAATGGTCATAACTGGAACCTGTTTCTTGTCCATATACTGTAATGGAGGAGGCGGAGTCACGTATCGCGTCATCACGCCTCCTACGTAATCACTTGAACTAAAAACAAGGAAGAGATTTACAGCACGAGTCAAACGCGGGAACGAAGGTAAATGACGTTAATTTTTGAGTGTCTTTTAATACTGTGTAAGCATACATATTAACACATGTGCAATTAAACGTGTGCATTTACGGGGTGATTTCTCAGGCTTAAAAGCTCGCCTTTTCTCAAACGAGGGAACAAAGGTAAATGACGTTAATTTTTGAGTGTCTTTTAATACTGTGTAAGCATACATATTAACACATGTGCAATTAAATGTGAGCATTTACGGGGTGATTTCTCAGGCTTAAAAGCTCGCCTTTTATTAAAAAGGTAAATGCTAACTTTTCATTCTGAAGGGCAAAAACCACGTTGGATTTTGTAATGATAGTTGATTAGTAAGGTCTATTAAGGGATACTTACAGAATGATTAGTAATGCCTGTGAATGCCGATGCAAGTAGGAGAATGGGTGTGAACTAAAGAACGATTAGTAACTTGTACAGTAAATGTCTCTAAAGTCTGTCTATTAAAAAGTTATTATATCTTTCAATCCTGTGTATTGATTAAACTATGAACCTAACAAGATCACTATATGGTGTCAGAAGTGGCGGATTGGAAGAGGAATCTGAAGAAGAGATTCAGCTTTTGAACGAGTCTCGTGTCTGTGAGTAACCCGAAAACGTGATCAGAAAGCGCTAAGACGTTCTAGCAAAAGAGAAAAAAAAATATGTTAGGATTACAGCCCCCACCAAATCTCCAGTTAAAGGGAAATGTAGCTGAAAATTGGAAAAGATTTAAACAGAGATTTGAGTTGTATCTTGCTGCGATTGAAGCAGATAGGAAAAGTGAAAAAATGAAAGCGTCTATGCTTCTACATGTAATTGGCGAAAAGGCGCTAGAGGTGTATAACAATTTTCAGTTTGAAGAAGATGGAGACAATATGAAATTGAACAAAATAGTTGAAAAATCCGAAACGTATTGCAACCCAAAGTGCAATGTGATGTTTTTTTACATGTTTCCAGAAAAGCGGAGAAACAATAGACCAGTATGTGATGGAATTGCGTAATAGGAGCTGTTCTAAGAAGAAACCGTCAAGACATCAAAGGACCAATAATCTCTAATCAGAACATTAACACCAGCGAAACAAATATTAACGAGAAAACAAGTATAAATCAGGAAAGAACATCTCAACTGCAAACACAATTAACCAGAATATCAAAATGTCAAGTAAAACCACCAGAACGACTCATTGAGACATGTTGAGGATTAAAGCAACATTTTCAATTAAGAAATGCTGAATTCCTTTAACAGTTGTGCTTTTTATACATAGTTTGAATGCTGGCTGTATGCCTGACTTGTTCTGGATAGTTCAGTTGTTTGAAGTGATAAAGAATTAAACGTGTGCATTTACGGAGTGATTTCTCAGACTTAAAAGCTCGCTTTTTATTAAAAAGTTAAATGCAAACTGTTTTCATTCTGAAGGGCACAAACCACGTTAGATTTCAGCCATTAAACGCGCAAAAATGTCGGTACACCAGATAAATAAGCGCAACATATTATCAGTTGTATTGTATGCTTACAATACATATAGAAATGTGTTAATCGTTAACTAATAGTATCGGATAGTGTTTTTCGACTCGCGCCTTGATTTAAACGATTGCATGTCTTGGTGGGTTTCCATAGCTTATTGTCAATATCTTTACACCTCTTTTTAAGACTTATTGACTGAAACGGGTTTTCACGAAAAAACTTAGGGCTTTGCTACAAGATACACCCTCCACAAGTTAAGGAAGTAAAAATAAAAGGTATATATTTCTATTTCTATTTGGCTGTTTTAGGTTTTTTTTTTTTTCTTCAGTAATATTTAATCTCCTTAAAGAAAAACAACATATACATTTTCCTTTTTTTGTATCTCTTTAGTAATATTTTAGTGTAAAAGGATAACGAGTATTTAAACCTTTTATGTTACTTTATAGTTATTTTACACAATGTTGAAAAATGAATAAGAAAGCTACATATTTTGGCAGCTGCTGCTTTAATTTTCAATGAAATGAAAAAAGCTCTCCAAGAGAAAACCTCAATGAAGAAGAAACAGTTTGCACTATCTAAAAAGGAGAAACCCTCATTTATAAAGGTTTGCTGCAGATGACTTAACTGAAAATAAATGAATAGTTCCTATGTGTATAATACATATTTATCTATTTGACTTATGCCTTTATTCCAGCAACTTGCAACATCTAAGGTACAATTTGTTACATTACTTTGGTTTTTGCAGCACAGGCAGGTGAAGTGACTTCCTCAGGGTCACACAGTGGTGTCAGTACCAGGATTTGAACTGACAAGCTCCGGGTTTGCTGAAATATTACTGAAGAATGAAAAAAAACGAAAACAGGCAAATGGGACTATGCATACAAATGTCCATCCATCCATTATCCAACCCGCTATATCCTAAATACATGAGCCAATCCCTGCCAACACAGGGCACAAGGCAGGAAACAAACCCCGGGCAAGGTGCCAGCCCACCGCAGGGCGCACACACCCATACACACCCACACACCAGGGACAATTTAGAATCGCCAATGCACCTAACCTGCATGTCTTTGGACTGTGGGAGGAAACCGGAGTACCCGGAGGAAACCCAGACAGACACGGGGAGAACATTCAAACTCCACGCAGGGAAGCGAACCCGGGTCTCCTAACTGGCACCTTTCACTGCACCACCATACTGCCCGCATACAAACTTAAAAGCTTTAAATAAAACAGAAATATATACCTTTATTTTTACTTCCTTAACTTGTGGAGGGTGTATCCTGTAGCAAAGCCCTAAGTTTTTTCATGAAAGCCCCTTTCAGTCAATAAGCCTTAAAAACAGGTGTAAAGCTAAACTTGCAGCACCGCTAATCAATTACACTTGCCTAACGCCTCTCCTAAGGGGACATACTGTGGGATCTGGGCATCCGTCAAAGCACCAATCACAGGCCCGATTAGAAAGCGGGAAGCTGTGATTTGTCGTCTCCCTCCCATGTAACAATCACAGCCCGTGTTACAACGCAGTATGTATGTATGTATGTATATATGTATGTGTGTGTGTTTATGTATGTGTGTATATGTATGTGTATATATATGTTGATATGTGTATATATATATATATATGTATATATATGTGGATGTGTATATGTATATATATATATGTATATGTAGATATGTATATATATGTATATATGTATATGTATATATATGTTTACATAACCTCTTTAACACACTACTTCTCCGCTGCGAAGCGCGGGTATTTTGCTAGTTTTGTTAATAAAAATGAACAGGTAACATCTTGTCTTCAGTTTATTTATAAAAAATATGAATTAGGGGGCAGATGGGATGTCTATTTAAATATTCTATCTTGCTTGTCACAATTCAATGCTTTGAACAAGATTTTCCACATATGGTTCATTTAATATTTTTGCGAGAATGCACATATTTGGGATGTAGTGAGCATATGACTGGACATACAGGTGTGAGATTTGAACCTAAAATGTATAATCTCTGGGGAAACAATTAATTAACTATTTGGATGCTGAGCTTGCAAGATGGGATAGGACCACAAATCGATTCATTTACAAATCGTAATTCTGAAGTATGGAGATTATCGAATTGCCATTCTTAAAAAAAGATTTTTAAATGGAAAAAAGTGGTGACATTGCCGTCAACAACATGTAACCATGAGCACCCACACATAAACTACACCATGTGATTAATTACTATAGACATTGTCACACATGCAAGTAGGTGTCAGCTAAAGGGCCTGAGTAATTGTAATATCTCCACCGACCAGGGGGTGGCGGAGTATGCTGACTGTCTTTCTCAGTTACTTGCAGACCGTTCCTGGGAAATCCCACCAGGTTCTGGAACCTTCAATGACATCACTTCCGGGTCTGGCCCCAGAGATGGTGTCACTTCCGTTCCCGACAACATCACTTCTGTATTGGGCCACAGAGATGACGTCACTTCCAGTCCCGACATCATCGCTTCCGGTTCTGGCCCTAAAGATGATGTCACTTCCTGACAGAGCCTTTAAAGCCACCATCTTTCTTGTCTTTGATCAGTTCTGTTTTGGACTCAGTCTTGTTAATATCTCTGTTCAATCATTTCAATTTTAGCAGCCAGGATACAATATACGGGAGGCTGCCCCAAACCTTTATCATGTCTTTTGGTATTATTTGTCACAGTGGCATAGTCGGCAGGATGGGTTCCCAGAAGAAACCGGGACCAGAACAAAAATCTAACCAGGTGGGAAACTACCAGGGCTGAGCTCTGGGGTGGGAAGTTCGTCTGGTGGTCAGGAACAACTTGGGACAGGCTTCGCTTCCATATAGTAAATCTGGACTGGTACTTAACCAAAGGGAGAGTGTGGAAGAGATGCATAGATGTGGACTGGTTTCTGGGGATGTAACGAAAAGGACTTATTATGTTCCCTGGGAGGAGAGAGCTGAGCCTCTCATTGGGATTGAGATCCCAGCTACATATGGGCTGTCCCCAGACCAGCAGGCAAGGAGAATGAAACAGTGGGAATTCAATACAGAGGGGTCAATCCAGGGGCAATTTATGGCCCTCTGGGAACAGGTGGCATTATGGCTACGGCCATCAGAGCTAACCACCTATCAGATAGTGCAGCAGGTAGCCTGCTACTTATTTTTACAGTGCCTCTCCAAGAACTTTGCCCAGCCGGTCTGGGGAACTTTCCATTCTATGAATCAGCTGATAAAACTGATAAAAACGCCTAAGCAAGCCTCAAAATCTGGGAGACCAGAACAGTCCTCTAGTGCAGTGGTCCCCAACCTTTTTGACAGCAAGGACCACTTTATTAGATGCAAATTTTTCCACGGACCGGTCGGTGGGGGTGGGGGGCAGTTTTATACACAATTTACATAACATTTCTATTATTATTAAGTTATTAAGCAGTTCGCATAGAGATTTTTCTTCTTTTTTTGCATATAACAAAGACATATGCTTTGCATTTGCCATTCCAACAGATTGCACATCACAAACATTAACACTGCTATCATTTTTTTCGTGTCTGCCGTTTCTATAGGAGGGTGACAATGAGTTAAATTCCAATGGATGTTTTTCAAATGTTGACAAGCAATAAGCAAAAGGTATCACTGAAAACCACAGAAAACAAAAACAGCAAAAAAAAAAAAAAAAACAGTACGAGGAAAGTTCAAAGAAAGAGATTTTTTTTTTACAATGTTTCTGTTTGGGGATCGTTGTGCAAACGTGCACAACTGAGCTGTGACCACAGATCTAACTGCTCTGTGGATGATTCGTTCAAGCATTTCAAGGTCACTTCGTTGTAATGAAAGCATCTGCTGAATGTACTTCGTAGTAACGCGATTTCTATAGACTCGCGTCATATGGGGAAACTGTTGGGACCATAAAAATAACTTTGTTTTAATACTCTCTCACCTCGGTCTCTCTCCGCACCGCTGCAAAGCCCCACCCACCAAGCCTTCTGAAAAGTCTGAGTGAGTCTCCGTTGCTGGCAGTTCTCTCGCGGCCCCGGCTGTCAGATGGCTGCGGCCCGGTAGTGGGCCGCGGACCGGGGGTTGGGGACCCCTGCTCTAGTGGATTCTCTAGAGATTATGTCTTACATAATTCATAATTTCATAATTCATGTCTTAAATCTCTTCCACATAAACTGGAGCCTGTTCCGAAGTCCCCGGGCCGCTTGGCGTGCTACCTGCTTGAGAGCGAAGTAGAATGCAGGTGGAAGGGGAGAGGCAGTTTATGCACACTTACCAACCACTTGACAGTGTTGAAATTCGGGACCTGTAGTCAATAATAGATATAAACTTGAAGCATTGTTTGACTCCGGCAGCAACATTTCCATTGTTGATTGCCGATATGTCTTACTGCGACAATGGATTAAAATAAAGACCAGTATTACGTGTATACATGGAGAAACCCGGAAATACAAAACCACCCTATGTTTCATTAGTCAGGGAGGAACACTTCAAAAATTTCCCATGGCAGTCCTCCCCAATCCACCTTTTCCAGTAATTCTTGGGAGGGACTGGTTTGATAATAAATGTGGTAGACTATTGACTACTCCCGTTCAAAGCTTAGGCCTAGTTATAGACAGGGATGACCCGTCTCAAGCTGTCTCCATGCTGTGTAATCAGCCAGTGGAGAGAGGTATGGAAGCCCACAAGGAGGATGGGGAGACTCCTGGACCATCGCAGGCAGACACGTCATCCACCTGCGGCTCAACAAATTGGGAGGAATCCCCGCCCCTTGAGGTCCCACCGGACCCTCTCTCCAAAATACACTTTCAATTTAGAGTAACACCGGCTTCTTTCAAAAGGAAGCAATGGAACAATGACTCCTTAAAATTTGCAAAAAATGCAGTGGTTCTAGTCAATGGCCAATGCATGCATTACCCCATGCCCATGAGGGCGACATCTGGAAACTGCTGTTAATTCCACGAACCTACTAGCGGCAGGTATTTATATATTTGTGTATATTTGTGCTCATGGATTATGCCACCCGATACCCAGAAGCTGTTCCTTTACACTCAGCTATATCTAAGGCAATCACACTGGAAT
This sequence comes from Erpetoichthys calabaricus, assembly GCF_900747795.2. NCBI lineage: Eukaryota > Metazoa > Chordata > Cladistia > Polypteriformes > Polypteridae > Erpetoichthys > Erpetoichthys calabaricus. The sequence continues at coordinate 108,842,945 of NC_041402.2, read as the reverse complement.
TGGTAGGGGTCTTTGCATGAGTCGCCATCCATAAAGAAGTCCTAATGGACCAAGGGACACCTTTTAACTCGGAGACATTCAGGGAAATGGCCAAGTTACTGAAAATAAAGCACTTAAAGACAGTGGTAAATCATCCTCAAACCGACGGTCTAGTGGAGAGGTTTGATCAGACTCTCAAGCAGATGCTTTTCAATGTGGTCAGCCGGGATGGGAGGAATTGGGATCAACTCCTCCCCCTCGTTCTCTTTGCTTATCGGGAAGTCCCACAAGCCTCTACGGGGTTCTCACCTTTTGAATAATTATACGGACGACAGCCCCGGGGTATATTAGATATTTTGAAAGAAGGCTGGGAAGGAGAGGTTCTTCCCTCTACAAATATATTGAAATATATCGCTCAGTTACACAATAGATTTGAGAAAATCTGACCTATTCTAAAAAGTCATATGGAAGAAGCGCAACCAGCACAGACCTGCTATTATGATCGTGGCATGACACTCCAAGAATTCCATCCAGGGGATCGTGTCATGGTACTAGTTCCCACCTTCCATTCCAAATTACTCACCCATTGGCAAGGCCCTTATGAAATTAAGGAGAGGAATGAGCTTGTTGTATATTGGGTGAAACAGACCAATCGTTGACCATGCAAGCGGATTTATCATGTGAATTTGCTGAAGCCATGGAAGGAAAGGTATCCCGATCACTCCTCTGATCAGCCCCGCTCACTCTTTGCTCATACAGAGACCCTTAATTTCGGCGAGGAATTATCTTCCACACAGAGGCGGGAGCTGGGTGAAAAACCTGGAAGGACCTATCCGATTGCGCACAACTTAGTTACCGAGCTGGGGGTTATAGTCTGAGAGTGCCCCTATAGACTTCCCGATGCAAAGAAAGCAGCAGTGGAGCTGCAAATCAAGCGAATCCTGGAACTAGGAGTAATAGAGAAAAGTTACAGTTCCTGGTCCAGTCCGATCATCTTGGTTAGTAAGCCTGATGGCAGTTGGAGGTTTTGCAATGACTTCGTTGGCTTAATCAGATCTCCTAGTTTGACACTTATTCCATGCCTTGCGTGGACGACCTCCTCAAAAGGCTTGGCCAAGTGAAATTTTTGACCATGCTTGGCATGACAAAGGGGTACTGGCAGATTCCTTTAACGGATTCTGCAAAGGTCAAGACCGCATTTACCACCCCTAGTGGACACTGGCAGTATTGTGTCCTTCCATTCGGGTTACAAGGGGCTCCTGCGACTTTCCAGCATCTGGTGGACAAAGTCTGTCTCCATAATGCGTATAGTGCTGCCTACCTATATGACGTTCTCATCTATTCCAGCACATGGAAGGAACACGTACAGCAAGTCAAAGTAGTATTGCAGATGCTAGGAGAAGCCTGGATTCATATCTTGAAGACTAAAAGAGGCTAAATATTTGGGCTACCTGGTAGGTCAGGGTACCATGAAGCCACAATGTTCAAATATAGATGCCATTTTAAAATGGTCCCATCCGCTAACAAAGCGGCAAGTCCAAGTATTTCTCGGATTAGCCGGGTACTACCGCCGGTTTGTACCCCAGTTTTCAGAGAGAGCGGTGCCCTTGACAGATTTAACAAAAAAGAGGGCTCCTACCAATGTGGTATGGACTGATAAGACAGATGCCACATTCTGCGACTTGAAACAGGCTCTTACTTCAGCACCTATATTAAAAGCTCCTAATTTTTCTCTCCCTTTAATTCTCCAGACAGATGCTTTGGACACAGGCTTGGAGGCCATGCTGAGCCAAAGCATCAATGGTGTTGAACGCCCCATCATGTACCAGAACCAGAGCCAGAAACTGTTGGATCAGGAGACCAGGTATGCCGCGATGGAAAGGGAAGCCCTCACGATTAAATGGGCGATAATGTAGTTGATTTACTACCTCTGGTGATGGACCATGCACCTTTATGTTGGATGGCCCTTCACAACTTGACCTCCAAACATACAAGTTTTTGCTGATTCATCGTAAGAGCTCTCTCCATGCCAATGCTGATGCTGATGAGTAATTGTAATATCACCACCGACAAGGGGGTGGCGGAGTGTGCTGACTGTCTTTCTCAGTTACTTGCAGACTGTTCCCGGGAAATCCCGCCAGGTTCCGGCACCCTTGATGACTTTACTTCTAGGTCTGGCCCCAGAGATAATGTCACTTCTGGTCCCGACAACATCACTTCCGATACCAGCCCTAAAGCTGCACATGGCAACATTTTGCTGACAGAATGCAAGCCCTGAAAACAGTTCAAAAAGAGAACATGACTGATCAAGGTTGTCATCAGATTTCTGTAGCTCCATTACAATTTAAATCTAAAACCAGGAATCGCTTTGGATTTCACAAAATAAATGGAGAACTTGAGATGACAACAGCCATATGCCATGGGAAATTCAAGTACTGTGGTAATACTACTAATATTCATGCACATTTTGCTTGACAGCACCAGGAGATAAACTCTGATGGCACCAAGCCAGCTATACCAAGTAAGCAGAAAACTCTGGACACAGTTTTAAACAAATTTCCTGGTACTTGTGATAAGGCAAATTGGTTAACAAAGTCTATTGCATATTTTATTTGCAAGGACCTTTGTCCATACAGCATAGTAGAAAATGCAGGATTCTACAACATGATTTATACTCTCAAACCAAGGTATGATATTTCATCGCAACTCTTTTTCTCTTATACAGCAGTCCCCAAAATACACAATGAGGATAAATCAGAATTAAAACAATTATTCTGTAAAGACAAAAAGACGTTGTGAGCCACCCAGTGTTATGTTATATAACATCACATCATATAACTTAAGAATGGTGTTTATCCTCTCTTATGTTTTACAAATGCTAGTCATGCATGAGAGTCATACTGGGGCTAACATGGTTGAGCTACTTCATATTGAAGAATGGGGACTTGAAGAAAATGAGACAGTGTTAGTCGTTGACAACGGGGCGAATATGCTTGTTGCATCTCAGGAGCTGGCTTTCTTCACATTAAATGCTATGTGCACAAATTAAACTTGGCAGCTCAGCGCACACTCAAATTACCGGCTGTTACTCTCCTACTGGGAAGAATAAGATGAGTCATACGGTTTTTCCACAGAAGTATACAAGGCTTTCTAGTTTTAAAGCAAAATCAGAAATTGTTGGATCTTTTACTGCACAGGCCAATTAGCTATGTGCCAACCTGGTGGAACACTGCACATGATATGGCTGAATGTTCCTTGAGCAGTAACCAGCAATCACTGCTGCACTACTGTCCCCAGAGGTGAGGAAGACCGAGAAGGAGATCATGACTTTCACAGAGCTGGATATAACAAATGCAGAAGCATTTGTAGGCACTGAAGCCAGTAAAAGTGTCCACTTCCTTTACAGTATGTCAGATGATAACCCCATACTCTTGGTCATTGCCCTATTTTACTCACAGCTTTTGCAAGACACAGATAGGAGTCTGGGAGAGATAACCTCTTTGTCAGAGATATAAAATATGCTCTTCATCAAGGTCTGAAGAAACAGTATGCAAGCGAACAAGAGATGGACGCACTTTATGTGGCATCAGCCACTGATGCAAGAACTAAATCACTACATTTCCTGTCAGAGAATGAGAGAAAAGAAACCTATAAAAGGATGGTCCACAAAGCTGCAGCAGTGGAGCAGCAGCAAGCATCTCAGGTAAACTGAAATTCATAAATACCTGTCAAATATTATAGACTCATAATTATTATTATTCATAGGCCTTGCCAGAATGCTGGCATGGGCAGCAGCTATGGCTTCTTTCTCATTTTTCTGTTTAAGATTCCTCAGTATGTTGAGTATCCTCATTCCAGTCACTCTTTGTAGCCAGCAAAGAACATTAATAGTTTACAATCCCTGTTGATTTCCAGACCCTTCTTATCAATTTCTTCTACCACCACATCTAAGAGTTTTTGTTCTTCAACTAACAGCATTGTATCATCTGCGAATGCCAATGGTTTATAATCACGCCAACAACCTTTATCCCATCAAGCTCTCTGACATACCACATGATCACTTCTGTATATATTGAAAAAACATCAGGGGACAAGACACAACCTTGTCTTGTTCCTCTCTTCACTTTTGTATACTCACTATTAAGTCCATTTAATCTAATAGCAGCTTTATGATCCCAATATAAATTCTTTAATGAAGTCTTGTCCATCCACATCAATAGATTCATGCATTTCAATTAATGGATCATGCCTCACATGATTTCTACTAAATATTGTTTAGTTTACAATTTTTACTGAACATTTTATATTCCACTGCCTTTTATTTATTGCTAAGGATTTCAGTGGATTTCTAATTTCTGCAGAATGTTATATTTCACTCAAAATGTATTTTCATTTGTTCATATACAATGCATGCTGCTCTAAAAGTATGTTTGTACTGCTAGTATGAAATTTCTAAATTTTATACATTTCTATTGTTACGTATACCGTTATGAACTTTACTTGTTGACTCAATAAAACACTTTTTAAATATCTTTAATTGTATTAGACACAATGACTTAAAAATGTGATGTTGGAAAGAAATTCTTTTCAATTAAACAAATCAGAAATAAATTGTAATATGAATCGTAGTACTAGTGCTGGGCGGTATACCGGTTCATACCAAAAAACTTTTATTTTTATTATGATAAGGATTTTTCTTATACCGCAACAGTGGTTTAAATAGCCTAAACAACTTTCAGAACATGGCGCAGCGGGAAACTGTTTAAGGGGGGACCTTCTTCACTGCTGCACCGCTAAACACTAATGCAACAGAGTACATGCGTTAGTGGAGGTATTGAACTGTGAAAATGGACAGAGAACATTCTGAAACTGAAGCTGTAGCAGACGATAAAGTTGAACATGATGACACAGAAGAACTTTTGCCGAAAAAAGGAGCCGTGTCTGTTGTCTGTAGATACTTTGGTTTTAAAAGGTCGGATGTGGACCATTATGTTCAAATGTGTGAATACTGTTTCTATACTACTGGATAATACTGCAAGCCAAGTTGTACTTGTTTTATTTTTTTTTCAATACTGTGTAATGTACCTGGGTACTGTGTAATAGTGTGATGACATGCTGAATTTACTATCGACATTTCCACTTTAATCTCGACGCTTATGACGAGAATAAAGTTGACATGTTGATTTTATTCTCTCCGTTTATGTCAAGATTAAAGTCGACATATTGACTTTATTCTCGTAATTTGTCATTAAAGCAGAACATCGTAAACTAAACTTCATCTTCAAATGAATATTAAATTTACTAGATTTTCTCAAATCCCGTCATAAGTTATGTAGCACATTAAATGATTTGTGTTAAATGTTCCCGGAGCCATGTTAATCGGTACGTGCTTCTTAAACTGACTTCCTCTTGCACTAAGTGGAGGCGCAGGCAGCAATTACCACAGATAATACATTAATTTCATGATATTCCTGCCCCCTGAACATTTAGAATGCTAAGATAAATACTTGATATCATTTTCATGACGAAATACATTAAAGCATGTATTAATCATGTGGGTGCATGGCTACGTCACCGCAAGGGGGTCCCGGATGTTCCCTGCCTTGAATTTGCATGTTTTTCTGGTGGGTTTACTCGGCGTACTTCAGTTATTTTCAAAGTCATGTAGGATGTGGGGTTTTGTTATGCTATACTGACCCTGCTAGTGTATGTATTGCTCGTATTTACCCTGCAATGTACTGGCATCACGTTCAGGATTTGCTCCTGCCTCGCACACAATGCTTGCTGGGATGGGTGCAACCCTGAATGGATGGTATAATTAGACATGTATAAGGAAGATTTTTTTAAAAGTTCTGAACACTCCGTTGTCTAAGTTTATAACTAGGTTTAATTTCACAAAGACGTTTATCGTGTGGTGATTGGTTATGTGGAGAAAGAAAAAGGAAAGATAGGAACTGCGGGTTTGGTACGTCAGACAGAGACAGCGCGCATGCAATAAAGAAAGTCCGCTCAGAAGAACATACATTGAATTCTGTGTTCGTGTCTCCGACCACCAGATCACGAACCCAATATTTACACAATATTTAAGTTAAACCTGTGTGATACCCATTCATACATCCAGTTTTTTGGAGCCTCGTCACACCTGCCATAAAGTTCTCTACACTGAACGTACACCTGGGCACCCCTTACTGTGAGGGAGCAGCACTACTGCCACACTACCATGCATGTTTAATACCTGCTTTAATGCATTTCATCATGAAAATTTATCATAGCATTCTATATTTTCAGAGAGCAGGAATATCATGAAGTGAATGTATTCTGTGCGGCAATCGTTGCCGGTGCCTCCTCTTACTGCAAAGGAAGCCAGTTTAAGAAGCGAGTAGCAATTAACAACTGGGTCGGGGAACACTTAACACAAAGCATTTAATGTGCTACTTTAATTTATGATGGGGTTTGAGAAAATCTAGTAAATTAAACATTGATTTTAGGATGAAGTTTAGTTTACAACATTCTACTTTAATGACAAAATAAACTATGAGAATAAAGTGGAAATGTCGACTTTAATCTCAACATATATATATTTTTTTCTTCACTGTGTCCGTATTTTTTTTCTTTACTATGGCCCTAATATGCTTCCGTAGGGCTATACCACAAATAGCATTATAAATGCAAGTTACAGTTTTATTATTTATGTATATAGCTTAGCTTGAAGCAAGGTCCATATTAATGCAGTTTACCTTAATAATGGTTCAGTTGGTAAAGATGTCATCACCAAGTTGCAATAGTTTTATTTTATTTTTATTTAATTTGGTGAATACTGTGTAATGCACCTGGGCTTGAAGTCTTGGAAGTAATAGTATTATTACTGGAAGTTGCACTATTATATATTGTATTGTTATTATTTATTACTTTATAATATATGCAGTTTAATAATGGTAAAGTTGTTTATAAAGTCACTTTAACGTGCCAGTGGACAGAGATTGTTCACATTAACAAAGTGTAGTTGGTTTACAAAAAATATTTACTACTAGCAAAATACCCGCGCTTCACAGCGGACAAGTAGTGTGTTAAAGAGGTTATGTAAACATATATATACATATACATATATACATACAGGGTATATATACATATCTACATATACACATATCTACATATACATACATACATTGTGCGTTGTAACACGGGCTGTGATTGTTACATGGGAGGAAGACGACAAATCACAGCGTACTGCTTTCTAATCGGGCCTGTGATTGGTGCTTTGACTGATGCCCAGATCCCACAGTACCCCCCTCTTAGGTAGAGGTGTTAGGCAAGTGCAATTGAATAGCGGTGGTGCAAGTTTAGCTTTACACCTGTTTTTAAGGCTTATTGACTGAAAGGGGCTTTCATGAAAAAAGTTAGGGCTTTGCTACAGGATACACCCTTCACAAGTTAAGGAAGTAAAAATAAAGGTATATATTTCTGTTTTATTTAAAGCTTTTAAGTTTGTATGCGGGCGGTATGGTGGCGCAGTGAAAGGTGCCAGTTAGGAGACCCGAATTCGCTTCCCTGCGTGGAGTTTGAATGTTCTCCCCGTGTCTGTCTGGGTTTCCTCTGGGTACTCCGGTTTCCTCCCACAGTCCAAAGACATGCAGGTTAGGTGCATTGGCGATTCTAAATTGTCCCTGGTGTGTGGGTGTGTGTGGGTGTGGGTGTGTGCGCCCTGCGGTGGGCTGGCACCTTACCCGGGGTTTGTTTCCTGCCTTGTGCCCTGTGTTGGCAGGGATTGGCTCCTGTATTTAGGATATAGCGGGTTGGATAATGGATGGATGGACATTTGTATGCATTACCCCATTTGCCCATTTTCGTTTTTTTTTGTTTCTTCAGTAATATTTCAGCAAACCCGGAGCTTGTCAGTTCAAATCCTGGTACTGACACCACTGTGTGACCCTGAGGAAGTCACTTCACCTGCCTGTGCTGCAAAAAACAAAAGTAATGTAACAAATTGTACCTCAGATGTTGCAAGTTGTTGGAATAAAGGCATAAGTCAAATAGATAAATATGTATTATACACATAGGAACTATTCATTTCTTTTCAGTTAAGTCATCTGCAGCAAACCTTTATAAATGAGGGTTTCTCCTTTTTAGATAGTGCAAACTGTTTCTGCTTCATTGAGGTTTTCTCTTGGAGAGCTTTTTTCATTTCATTGAAAATTAAAGCAGCAGCTGCCAAAATATGTAGCTTTCTTATTAATTTTTCAACATTGTGTAAAATAACTTTATAAAGTAACATAAAAGGTTTAAATACTGGTTATCCTTTTACACTAAAATATTACTGAAGAGATACAAAAAAAGTAAAATGCATATGTTGTTTTTCTTTAAGGAGATTAAATATTACTGAAGAAAGAAAAAAAAAACTAAAACAGCCAAATGGGGCTATGCATACGAACTTAAAAGGTTTAAATAAAACAGAAATATATACCTTTATTTTTACTTCCTTAACTTGTGGAGGGTGTATCTGTAGCAAAGCCCTAACTTTTTTCGTAAAAGCCCGTTTCAGTCAATAAGTCTTAAAAACAGGTGTAAAGATATTGACAATAAGCTACGCAAACCCACCAAGACATGGAATTGTTTAAATCAAGGCGCGAGTTGAAAAACACCATCCCATACTATTAGTTAATGATTAACACATTTCTATATGTATTGTAAGCATACAATACAACTGATAATATGTTGCGCTTATTTATCTGGTGTATCGACATTTTTGCGCGTTTAACAGCTGAAATCCAATGTGGTTTGTGCCCTTCAGAATGAAAACAGTTTGCATTTACCTTTTTAATAAAAGGCGAGCTTTTAAGCCTGAGAAATCACCCCGTAAATGCACACGTTTAATTGAACGTGTTAATATGTATTCTTACACACTGTTTCTTCTTCATTGAGGTTTTCTCTAGCATGTAGATCGGAGTAATTACATTCACGGCATTCGTAGTCTGAATCACAATCTTATTGTATGGGTGGTTACCTACCAGGTAACGCTTATGGTTGGCCAGCAAGTCAGCTAACATCAGCCACGGTGCCTTTAGTTGTGAGAAGCAGATCATAGAATGGTTGAAAACAGTTTACTGTCAAATAATGCAAAGAGTACGCGACACGTGTTTCACCCTAATTCTTGGCTCATCAGGCGTAAGGCAAGTGTAATTGAATAGCGGCGCGTCATTGAATAGCGGCACTGCAAGTTTAGTTTCTTTTCAATAAAGTCAGGCGTTAGGCAAATGTCATTGAATAGCGGCACTGCAAGTTTAGTTTCTTTTCAATAAAGTCAGGCGTTAGGCAAGTGTCATTGAATAGCGGCGCGTCATTGAATAGTGGCACTGCAAGTTTAGTTTCTTTTCAATAAAGTCAGGCGTTAGGCAAGTGTCATTGAATAGCGGCACTGCAAGTTTAGTTTCTTTTCAATAAAGTCAGGCGTTAGGCAAGTGTCATTGAATAGCGGCACGTCATTGAAGAGTGGCGCTGCAAGTTTAGTTTCTTTTCAATAAAGTCAGGCGTTAGGCAAGTGTCATTGAATAGCGGCGCGTCATTGAATAGTGGCACTGCAAGTTTAGTTTCTTTTCAATAAAGTCAGGCGTTAGGCAAGTGTCATTGAATAGCGGCACTGCAAGTTTAGTTTCTTTTCAATAAAGTCAGGCGTTAGGCAAGTGTCATTGAATAGCGGCACGTCATTGAAGAGTGGCGCTGCAAGTTTAGTTTCTTTTCAATAAAGTCAGGCGCGCTTTGCAGCGGCGAAGTTCTGCTTTAAAATTTTTATTAAGAAGAAAAGAAAACCTTTTTAAACTGAGGGAAAATATACCAATAACAATTTGTTAAGGATCTGTTTTTTTGTGAAGCTGCCTTTACACAGCCTGTCCGCTGTTTTATAAACGAACGCCATATAAAGCCGTCCTTTCTCCTTCAGTCAGTTCACGTGATTACGTGTGAGGCGTGATGACGTGATAGGCAACCCCCGCAACCCCGCCTCCCACGGCCAGCGAGCTGCCGTCCATTACTGTATATGGACAAAAAAGAGGTTCCAGTTATGACCGTTACGCTTTGTATTTTGAAATGAAACCTGCCTAACCTTTGTAAGTAAGCTGTAAGGAATGAGCCTGCCAAATTTCAGCCTTCCACCTACACGGGAAGTTGGAGAATTAGTGATGAGTGAGTCAGTCAGTCAGTCAGTCAGTGAGTGAGTCAGTGAGGGCTTTGCCTTTTATTAGTATAGATTTATTCCTTTTCTAAGACATGTTCAGTGCAATACAACTTTTGACAAGCACCTCTGGATATTTTATTTAGTCTAAATGCCTCTTTAGATGGTTGAAAATATGTTGTCAAAATTTTAGTTTAAGTTGTTTGCAAACTTTGTTCAATAAAAAGGCTCTATATTTTGACTGCATCTGTCATGCAATGTGATTCCTCCTCTTCATTAGTGCCACCCCCTTGAAAACTTGCAGTGGAATATGTGGTTAACATCCACTCATAGATAGATAGATAGATAGATAGATAGATAGATAGATAGATAGATAGATAGATAGATAGATAGATAGATAGATAGATAGATAGATAGATAGATAGATACTCCAGCAGCACCTTACTTATACAAAAAACAATATTAAATTAAAGATTGATAATAATGCAGGTAAAAAAACAGACAATATCTTTGTATAATGTTAATGTTTACCCCCCTGGGTGGAATTGAAGAGTCGCATAGTTTGGGGGAGGAATGATCTTCTCAGTCTATCAGTGGAGCAGGACACTGACAGCAGTCTGTCGCTGAAGCTGCTCTTCTGTCTGGAGATGACACTGTTTAGTGGATGCAGTGGATTTTCCATAATTGATAGGAGCCTGCTGAGCGCTCGTCGCTCTGCCACAGATGTCAAACTGTCTAGCTCCATGCCAACAATAGAGCCTGCCTTCCTCACCAGTTTGTCCAGGCGTGAGGCGTCTTTCTTCTTAATGCTGCCTCCCCAGCACACCACCGCGTAGAAGAGGGTGCTCGCCACAACCGTCTGGTAGAACATCTGCAGCATCTTATTGCAGATGTTGAAGGATGCCAGCCTTCTAAGGAAGTATAACCGGCTCTGTCCTTTCTTACACAGAGCATCAGTATTGGCGGTCCAGTCTAATTTATCATCCAGCTGCACTCCCAGGTATTTATAGGTCTGCACCATCTGCACACAGACACCTCTGATGATCACGGGGTCCATGATGGGTCTGAGCCTCCTATAATCCAACTCCAGCTCCTTGGTTTTGCTGGTGTTCAGGTGTAGGTGGTTTGAGTTGCACCATTTATACATGGGAAAAAGTACCGTCCAATAATGTGAAACCGGTATAATTTTTAAAAATACAATGATATAGAATTTTGGTCATACCGCCCAGCACTACGTAGTACACAGAAAATCGTAAAACACATCATACTGGCAGGCAAAATTAATTGCAATATCAAATCAAGAGGTCTCCGTTGATTCCCACCCCTACTTGTGACTACACAGCCTTTATTATTTTCAACACTAGATTTTATTCTTGCAGTTTTCAAGGTGAGGTCATTGTATGAGATACCTAATTTCCAATTCAAAAATCACAGACTGGGTAAATAAATAAATAATACAGCCTCATCATATTATTTTTTAGACAATATAGATGGCACTGGTATAATTTGTATAAGTTTGCCAACAATGACACTATACTTGGACAAATTAACATTTAGGTTTTTCATAGAAATCTTTCAACAGTTATTGTAAGTACATGCAGGATAAATGTAACTTTCTAGGGAAACACAAACACAACTAAAAATAATGACAAATATACGTTATTAAGAAACAGTAATAGTTTATAAAGATAAAAAGGGGGTAAATTTGATCAGTCATTAAATTTTATAAGTTAAAATGTCAAAAGTCTCAAATGATGTGCACCATTTGGGTTTGCTAAATAGCACTTAAAATCTAACCAGCATTCTTTCATGCTACATTTTCCCCTCTTTTTCACTCTCTCTAGCAATAGAACTATCTTTTTTGCTTCTTACTCTTAACTTCATATGACCTGACAGAAAACAGCAATTAAAATGATAGAAAGAATTTTGACTTTTAAAAAATTGTCTCTCAATTAAGCAACAAGCATAAACTGTTTCAACAACACATTCTTCTCACAACTATAACACTAATTCTGATTGTAAGACTTTTACAAACCAGTGTCCACTGAAGATGGTAGCACATTACCTGAGACCTGGCTTAGTAAATGTGACACCGTTCCCCTAGCTGAGGCGTCACCAGATGGCTACTCGTTCATTCATAAGTCTAGAGATTTTGGTCGAGGAGGAGGCCTTGGAATAATTCACTGTAACAAAATGCAAATCACTTCTAAAAATTTAGGCAACTTTACATCCTTTGAGGCATTCATTTTAAATATTAAAACAGATTCCAACACAATTATAGTGCTAGTCTACAGACCAACAGGGCGATATTCATTGTTCATGACTGAATTTAGCAACCTTCTATCTGATTTGGCTATAAATTATGATCATGTAGTACTGATGGGTGATTTTAATGTACACATTGATGTGGAAACTGACACTTTTAGCAAATGTTTTACTTATTTGTTAAATTCAGTAGGATTTTGTCAGATTGTCAAAGTCCAACTCATAATCATAACCACACATTAGATTTAATTATAACTTACAAAGTTGAAATTCAAAATTTAAATATCACTCCATTAAATTAAGTTATTTCCGATCACTACTTAATTACATTTGATTTAGTCCTGCCCTTGTCAACACACTCCCAGATTAAAACAAAGACAATGCGACATCTAGATTGTAATTCTGCTTCAAAATTTATAGATGCTTTGAGTAAGTCGAGTTTAACTGCGGAAAACCATTCAGATCAGTTAACATCAAATGTAAACGTGGAAAACAATTTATATCAGCTAACATCACATTATAATGTGACCTTGAGAGATGCTCTGGACACAGTGGCTCCCCTTAAAACAAAAGTGATCAAAGCACATAGAAGCTCTCCCTGGTTTAATGAAAACACTCGAGGTCTTAAATTAGTGTTGAAAACTGGAGCGCAGATGGAGAATAACAAAGTTACATGTCTTTCAAATTGCACGGACAGAGAGTGTTAATAAATATAAAAAAGCCCTCTTTAAAGCTCGCTCAGAATACTATTCTACATAAATAGATAACAATAATAAAAATCCTCGGGTACTGTTTAGAACAGTGGCTAAATTAACAAATGGAAATTCAGATCAACAGTGCAAAATACCAACAGATATTAGCAGTACAGACTTTATGAACTTCTTCAATGAGAAAATTAAAAATATAAGATCCCAGATCTCTGCATCACACTACTAACCAAATACTGGCTTAGCAGACCCTGTCTCAGATTGCATTCAGCACTTTAGTAATTTTAATCCTGTAACTGAGCAGGAAGTCTTAACTTTAATTTCTAAAATGAAGCCCACTACTTGTTCCATAGATCCAGTGCCAACAAAACTAGTAAAAAGTGCAATGAATGTTCTTGCAGCGCCTGTTCTAAACATTATCAGTAGTTCATTATTGCATGGCACAGTACCTGATACACTAAAAGTGTCAGTCATTAAACCATTACTTAAAAAGTCAGACCTAGACCCACACATACTAAATAATTATAGGCCTATTTCAAATCTACCGTTTCTCTCTAAAATACTAGAAAAAGTAGTCGCCAATCAGCTTCAGTCACACCTTACGCATTATAATTTATTTGAGAAATTCCAGTCTGGTTTTTGCACTGATCATAGTACAGAAACGGCACTAACGCGGGTTGTAAACGACATTCTGATATCCTACGATGAAGGAAACTCCACTGTAATTATGTTGTTGGACTTAAGTGCAGCATTTGACACCATCGACCATTCTATTTTACTACATAGGCTAGAAAATGATGTTGGGCTTACAGGCACCGTGCTCGCTTGGTTTAGTTCTTATTTATCAAATCGATTCCAATATGTACAGAAATGTGCTGACAGTACTCCATCATTATACACAGAAGTTCAATATGGTGTCCTGCAGGGCTCAGTACCGGGACCTTTACTGTTTTCACTTTACATGCTTCCACTGGGATCTATCATTAGGAAACATAATGTTAATTTTCACTCATATGCAGATGACACCCAGTTATACCTTTCATTTAAATCAGATGAAGTTTCTCCAATGTTGTCTTTAATTAGTTGTGTTAGCGAATTAAAGGAGTGGATGAATGAGAACTACTTGTCTTTAAATACAGATAAAATAGAGAATGTTAATTGTTGGAGGGAATGACACTGATCATAACAATATTTTGTCATCATTTAACTCAAATTAATTTAACCCAATTAATTTTACTGAATCAGCCCGCAATCTAGGAGTTATCTTTGACTCTAGCATGTCATTTAAAGAGCATATTACAAAGTTGTCCAAAACATGTTTTTTCCATCTTAAAAATGTTAGAAAATTAAGGCGCTTTATAAATAAACAGGATTCTGAGAAATTAATTCATGCATTTATCTCTAGTAGGATTGACTACTGCAATGCAGTGTTCACTGGATGTTCAAACTGTTCTTTATACAGCCTCCAGTTAATACAAAATGCGGCTGCAAGAAATATTATAAGAACAAGAAAATACGAACACATAACTCCAGTTCTTAAATCCTTACACTGGCTCCCGGTTAAGTTTAGGGCAGATTTCAAAATCCTTCGTTTAACATATAAAGCATTAAATGGCCGAGGTCCAGCTTACTTGTCTGAACTTATCATGACTTACAAACCAGAGCGCACATTAAGATCTCAAGATGCTGGTCTGCTTATGGTTCCAAGGATTAATAAAATAACAATGGGAGGTTGGGCTTTTAGTTACAGGGCCCCTAAACTGTGGAATGGTCTGCCTGCTACTATAAGAGATGCCCCTTCGGTCTCAGCTTTTAAATCCCGGCTGAAGACTCACTACTTCAGTTTAGCATATCCTGACTAGAGCTGCTGATTAACTGTACATACTGCATCTCTGTTGTTAGTCATTAGCACTAAAACATAAGTAACATGATAGTTAGAATTGGATACTAACCCTCACCTATTCTGTTTCTCTTCTCGGTACTCAAATGTGGCACTTGGTGCCACGGCCCACCTGCCAAGTTGTTTTGCCTGCCTAAGGTAAAGTCATCCCTGATGGAGGATCGCAGGAATCGTGAGAAAGAGGAGTCCTTTCATCGGATTGGCTGGCCCAACACTGTTTCAGCTGTGGAATGGCCAAATGTGGGAGGCAGCTTGATGGATGAGGTCTCCAGGAGTCTAAAATTATCTAAATCTTATTATGTGATATCATCTACTGTTAAATTCTGCTCCGTACTTCTAAAAAATGTTTAATTTTTTATTGAGGATTTGTTCTGTTCTGTATATTGTATTGTATTGTATTGACCCCCTTCTTTTGACACCCACTGCACGCCCAACCTACCTGGAAAGGAGTCTCTCTTTGAACTGCCTTTCCCAAGGTTTCTTCCATTTTTTCTCTACTAGGTTTTTTTGGGAGTTTTTCCTTGTCTTCTTAGAGAGTCAAGGCTGGGGGGCTATCAAGAGGCAGGGCCTGTTAAAGCCCATTGCAGCACTTCCTGTGTGATTTTGGGCTATACAAAAATAAACTGTAAACTGTGTAAACATTACATTATTTCTAGTCAGAGGGTATGTTTGACAACTGCAGAGACTGATCTCATTGCCTGAGGATGTCAGATTACATGGCTAAAAATCGCAAGGCTTAACAACTTAAACAACTGTGTAACAACTTTCCAGCACAGTTTCACAGTTCCAAAATATCACGTTTGTTCCTTTTTTGACAGTCCATAACAAATGTGCCAGACAAATGTAATACTGTACAAATGCTTTCCAGGTATGGCAGTTTCGAGCACAACCTCTGTCTGCCCTTCATTTTTCTATCAAGGTACATCAACACTACCCATCAGACAGACAAGCCTGCTTCTGACTTGCTAACATTATGTAAATTATGCATTTGACTGAAAACTGCTGATAAAGTCATGAAGTGTGACAGGGTCTTGAGCTTCTATAAGCTGAACTACAGAAAATGAGCAAGCTAATCCTTTAGGAGTAATAACCAAGACTCAAAACCTTATGGACCTGAGACTTTAAAAGTTTTCTCTGGACAATACATTTCACAAAACAATGCTGAATATGTAAGTACAGTATGGTGTGCCCGCAATAAAACTGAAATAAATAACTCTTATGATTTCATGTTCTTTCTGATTGGTACTGAATAACTGACAAGTACTGATTTGACTGAGATGTACTGACTACATATTTGCAAAAGAACGAGAAGCAGCTGAGATTTTTGTGTTCTGGGGTGTGAGAGTTAATTAAAAAAATACATTTTGCTCCTAAAATCCTAGTGTTTTAGTTACCACTAAGGTGCCATGTGTGAATTTTTAAAAGTTTTTTTTCCCCTTTAGATGGGTTTTTTACTTTCTTTTTTTTCACCTGCACAGGACAAAACACAGCTGAGTGTTTGGGGGAGTGTTTGGGAAAGTTACTTGTACTTGTTATTTGTCTTCAAACTAGTGTTGGTGAGGCAGGGCAGTAAGCAGCAGTATCTGACACCGGCATCTCTGCAAGTAAATAACTGGCATCGTAGTGACGAATAGTTAAAAGTAATAGTCAAGGAATGCTTAAACCAGGGTATTGGGGGGGGCACCAAGTTTAGGACAGGTCAGGTTTGTACATACAGGAATAAATAATAATATAAATATAAAAATGCATAGTTATGTAAATTCTAACCCAATATTTATATGCAAAGTAAAATGAGTAACATGTTAAAAATAGCTTTGCTTTAATGCTAGAAGTATCAAAAATAAAACAAGTGACTTGTAGATGTATGTAACAGAGAATAACTATGATATTATAACAATAACAGATTTCTGGCTAATAACAAAAGTGGGGATGAATATAACAGAGGGATACACATTTTTAGGAAGGATAGAAAGAACAGAAAAGGAGGTGGAGTTGCTGTGTATGTTAAACAGAATTTAAGCACAAGTCTTCTTTAGTTGGACGATGAGCCCCAACTTAATGAGGGCATGCGGCTTAGTCTGGAAATTGTGATTAGAATTTAAATAATTACTCAGCACTGTTAGTAACAATGCAGGCTTTTAATAAATAAGTGCAGCATGTTTTAATCAAATTAATTTTCAAATAATTCATAAAAAGCAACCTGCAAACAATATCAATATGTATTAATTCGTATTATACATGTAATTATATTGTCAAATTAAACTAATGAAAATTCAGTAATTAAAATACATTGAATAATTATAATACTTACAGAAAGCAGCAATTGCTAAACATTTTATGATGAAAATTGGTGGTTCACAGCTGGGGTAGAATGGTGCAGCTGAATATTCTGCAAAACTTAAGCTGATAATGGCACAACATGCTGGTTTTAAAACCACAACAGATGTCCAGGCATACAAAAAAGCAGGAACTGGGCCAAAAGCCTCTAGCAGATATGAATACTCTCCACCAGATTTTGTGATCATGGTACCCAACTCGGCATAGCATAATGCGCCTGAATAATTGGGAGAAAGTAAATCAAATTAGATAGCCAATAAAATATTGTTAAAAGATCATAAAAACAACTTCAAGGTAAATATATGGTGAAAAGGACAAAAGAATCGGTAATCAGAAAAGGGGTTTCTACCATTTAGAAAACACAAAATATATACTGTAGGAAATGATTTGGCAAAACATATTCCTACATAACCCTCAGCCTACAATCTGGATTCTGTTCATATTCCTTTTGCAGGTTAATCTTTGCTGATTTAGTTTTATTAATAAAAAAATCTCTGTGTGTCTTCAGTTTGACTCTTTTAACACAGATTTATCATTGTGAAGAGAACCACAGACACATGTTGTCAAATAAAGCCACAAACAAATGTAAAAGTTATAGTAAATAAAATCTTACTGATGAAATGGTAGTATTAAGATCACATAAAGAAAATATTGCCAGAAGCTACACACTGAGTGTTTTTTACAAACTCAAGAAGGCAGTGGTAAGAGATAATAAAACAGAAAAAGAAACTAAGTAAACGTGAATGTCATGCTGAAAATAGATGTGTATTATAAATGGAGAAGGGTAAAGGAACCATTGATGACTCAGATGCTGAGCTCACATTCAAGGAGGATTTAAATGCTAAGCACACATTGTTTAAGATGGCATGCACAAAGAACACTTGCATATCAATATAAGGGCAAAAACAGATGAAACTCCATTAGAAATAGAGCTAGACTCAGGTTGGGGTTGAATTCTGGTTTATTTATTTATTTTTAATTGTTTGGCGTTAATTTTAGATTGATTTTGAAGTCATTTATTATATACGTTCTGTACATTTTATCTACTTGATCATATAGTATGTTACTTTCTTTCTCAAAGAAAGAAATTGAGAAAGATACTGGCGCAGTAGTTTTTTATTATTTCAACAGACATTGATTGGAAATGCTAAACCATTTACCTCTGCATCCAAAAGGCATTATTTTGGGAACATATATGAAGAAGATATCAATATTTATGTAAGAAAGAAAAAGTAAACTGCTACTCTTCTACTGTATGTAGTAAAGGTTAATTAACCTTTTTTGCAGAGTGTAATTGTGTAAAATACAACTGGATATTGTCTGCCAGAATACAATACAGGCTACCTTGAAGAAACATGATGCATTTTTTCCTAAAGAGCTCAGTGCGATGCAAGTGACTGAAGCAAGTGTGTTGCTGAAGTTTGAACACTAGCCCAATTTTTGCTAGTACTTCCGTCTGTAACAAAGAGTTACATTGGGTAACAAGTAAAAGGTGGTCAGTTCTGGGTGTAGCCAAGTAAACCAATTACAATGGAAGCATTTAAAGTTTTCTCAGCCAAGTGTGGGTCATGTATTTATGGTCATGATGTATGCTCATTCAAAATGGCCAGAAGTGCATCCAGTCTCTTATACTAGTGTAAGAGCGGGTGAGAGTAGTCCGCTATTCTCCTTACCAGATTTTGGTGTCGGATCTTCTTGGTTTGCGGGCAACCTCAATAGCGTAGCAGACTGAGTCATCGATGTGTGGGAAGGCACACAGAGATGGTCACCCCAGTTTATGGACTACTTGCCAATTGTATATTTATTTCTTTTATAACACAATGGCAAAGATACAGCACTGAGCTACCCAAGAACACTTCTCTTTTTTCTTCCCTAGCAATTGCTCCTCCTTTAAAAATCAATAAACTTTATTAAAGCTTCCTAATATGAACTCCTGCTTACATTACTTTCATACCCTAGAAGAAATGTCCTCATTTCTATAACATTTTCAGAAATAGCAATAATTTCAACAACAATTTAATTCAACTTCTATCAGACCTCACCTAAACAGTATTTAAATATTAATCAATAACTATAGGCAGATTTTTCCAATAAAATGAGAGGGGGGTGTTCTAATTAAGTGCAAAACATCAACAAGTAGTACTTGCACATAAACTGTGTACAGATTTAGCATAAAACCAGAAAGCATTAACACAAAGTCCTTAAATCTTGCAAGTATATTCCTCCAACATGGAGGCAAGTCATTAACACAAGGAGAAGAAGCTGATGATCCTGGGTTACCTAAACTTGTGTTATTCCTGGGGGGTGGGGGGTGGGGATTCGATCTGCTGTGGAGGGAGTACAGCTCTGGCTTGCCATAGTAAGATCAGGCAATTGTGGCTGTGATTGAAGCTATGTAGCAACTGAAGGTACAGCTGGTGGTACAGGACTTGTAATAAGACCTGATAAGTTGTTTAAAGGTGGAGGTGAAACAGCGTCTGGCCGATAATGAGAAACCACATAATGAGGTTTTGTGATATATGGCTTCAATTGGTTGTAATGGATGACTTTTGGTTTAGTCTGGGGTTTTGACAAATAGCGGAATTTAACACTTGAATTACCAAAGCTTACAAAAAAACCTCCTAAATCCAGTCCACCTTAAATCCACTCGCACCTCTCCATTCAGCGGCTTTTGTCTTGTAAATGTGTCGATAAGCCCAAGCAGCCTGCTATACCATCCCCTCCCATCACCGCAGAAACAGCAAAAACCTCTCCCAACTGAAGACTTGTTCATTAGGGAGTCAGGAACCTAGAGCTGTATAGGCTAAAAAATATATCGTTATTTGGAACACATGCATTTCATGTGTGTTCAGTGTCTACAAAGATCTATGTAAGTGTAAGATAACAGGAAATGCAAGAAATGTTGAACACATACCTAAAAGACAAACTTTTTTCCTGTTTTAGTACTAACGACAAAATTTTGACATGAAGTGTATAATGTATGAAGACTGAAGTCCAAATATCAAATAAGCACTTTCACAAAAGGTACAAGTATAACAAAACAAGTGCGCTTTTATTCAAGAGTATAACTGAAGAAAAAGAAATCAGGTTAGTGTGGCTTGTTGTCGTGACTTCTTTGGTAGTACAGCGGTAAGAACTGCTGACTCCTATTCAAAAGATTGTGGGTTCGAGTCTTCACGTCTCCCAAAATTAACATTTTGAGTAGTGAGCTCTTCTTATTGTTACTATTATACAATAAAAACACATTCGATTTGAGTCTGTAAATGTATGGTACTTGTAAATGTTAGCATTTTTTTTATTCAGTTTTATTCTCTCAGTCGCGTTTACGCTCACCCCGATCTGACACCACTGTTTTCAAATAAAGACAAGCTATAATACAGGTGAACTCAGATCGGAGAAAGAGAACAGAAGCCCTCCCCGCAAGAAACGTCCACTCACATATAAGAACAACACAGCTGCACCAAGCGTAAAGGTGAAAGATGGCACAGTTTCGTTGCAGGACAAGGTCCGGCATCATCCTGCCAGTCAGTCTGCCCCACACCTGTCCTTCCAAGAAACAGCACGGCTTACAGAGCTCGCCAACGTATAACGCAAACTCCTGTTTGTGATTATGTATTGTGATGGTCTTTACATAAGAAACATTTATATGTTACTTAAATAAAAGCCAGATCGAATGTTATTTACCTTGATTGATTTACTTATCTTCCTTCAGCGTAAAGTCACAAGTAGACTGAAGAGCTTCCTCTGTTTGATCGACAAGGGCATGCTCACAAATTTCACGTGTAATGCCATGAAAAATGCCTGCTGACATTTCAGTATACAAGCAATGGTATGAGAATGAAGTTAGACTTCTTTTTTGGGCACATACACCGTCCACATCTAAACACTAGCGTGGAGAGTCACTCGCCTACTGAAGAGTCTATACCTGCAGGTGGAAGCTGCCATTACTGTACTTTGTATATAAAAGTCATATCAAATGTTATTCACCTTGATTTATGCACTTATCTTTCTACAGCGTAAAGTCACAAGTAAACTGCAGAGCTTCCTGTGTTTGATCGACACGGGCACGCTGACACAGTACATGTGACTTTAGATGCAGATGGAAGCTCCTGTTGCACCCTAACACAACTGTGTTTGATCTTATTCAGGATTAAAGATGACAGGAGGGTCATTTTTAGATGATTGTAGAGGGCAATGAATCTCATAAGGGCCAATCCAATGTGGGGCTAATTTGTTTTGATGATGTGCTGGGTTATCCATCAGTACTAGATCCCCAGTTCTATAAGGTGTGTACTTTACACGCCAAATGTAGTACAGCTGCTGCTGTTGCTGTGCTTTATTTCTAAAGCAGTTGCAGATCTATAGGCATTTGTCAGTTGTGCTTTCAATGAGGCTGCATATGCTGCAGGGGTGCCAGCCATTGCAGAGGTGGAATAGCCAATTTTGTTATTAATTATGTTAAGTGGAACTCTGGCCAGAAAGAAAGGTGTGTAACCTGTGCTGGCATGGGTTGTTGTATTATATGCCAATGCCACTTGAGGTAAATTATTGTCCCTTTCTTGACCTAAGTCAAACAGATATTTAGCCAGTTCCTCTTATATTGTGCGGTTATAACATTCCACTGCTCTGTCACACTGTACATGATAGGGAGAGGTGCGAAGCTTCTGAATTGATAACAAGTCGCAAAGGTGTTTTATGAGGTCTGACTCAAATTGACGACCTTGGTCTGAATGCAGAGCTTCAGGAATTCCATGTTGTGGGATAAACTGTCCAAAAATACAATGTGCGACTGAAACAGTAGTCTGATCGCTTATCTGATAAAGGCTGACAAATTTAGAATTAAGATCCATCAGCACCAACATACTGTATAATGTTGACCTTTTGTGGAAAGTTTCAACTGTTTTATATCTGCAGCAACAATCTGGAATGGCCGTTCAGATGAGATAGAAACCAAAGGAGCCTGTGGGCGAGGTACAGGGGACTGCCTGGACTGACAAGCAGCACATTGCTGGCAGTAATTAGCAATGTTTGAAGACATATAAGGACAGTAAAAAGACTGCGTTGCTATGTCCATAGTCTTGGCCAATCCATAATGAATAGGTGCTGGGTGTCCACGAACATAATGGAGCACTTGGGGAATCAGTGAGGTAGGAATAATAATTTATGTAACTGTTCTGTGAGAAGGTTGGCACAGTTGTCGATACAATAGTCCATTATCTTTTATAAGATGATCAAACTGTGACCATAGTTTCCTTAGATAAGGGGATGCATTATGAAGTCTCCAAATAGGGGGTCGGTGTCCCTCTCCAGCAAAGAGAGAGAACAGTTGTAAGATTAGGATTCCTCTGTTGCTCTTCAGCAATGTTCCAATCCCCTTGTATGTGCACAAGACTAGTACTTGAAACTGGCTGTGAGGTATAACTTTGAGAATTGAGTGCTGAGGCAACATCTGTCTGGGTTGAAGCTGTTACAGTCTGAGTTCTTCAAGTGACAGGTAATGGTGACAGAACAACCTGGGAAGGGTCAGGTAGGTGCTGAGATGGGGCATCAGCATTAAGCTGCTTAGCTCTGTCACGATGGATAACATGCCAGTCATAAAGGTCCAATTCAACATACCACCGTGCACTTCTTCCTGTGGGGTTTTGGTCTAAAGGAAGTTTTTTTTAAGACCGCCCAGAGTTTTATGGTCTGTGATGATGGTGAAAGCTAAGTAATAGATCACAGTCAAAGCTTGACCACTTTCTTTATAAAAATGAGAGCAAATGACTAGAATGTGCATATACATGTTCTTACCGTCAAAGCGTTGTGCTAAGACAGATCTAATAGCATGGAGAGAGGCATCAGCGTATAGGAAAAAAAGGAATTGACAGGTTGGGAAATGTCATTATTGGTGGGGATATTAAAGCTTGCTTTAGGCCAGGTTTATACTTCATGCTCCAGCGGACGCTACTGCTATGCAAGCGTTTTACTGTTTATACTTGTGTACGTACTTTATGTAAATCTGGAAAATTCCACCAGGTGGCAGTGCGAGATATCATCACGGTGAGAACAGGAACAACACTTTGCTGTGTTGTGAATTGCCTGAAACACCCATTAAATTCCAAGGATGATTGTTTAATGATTAAATCCATCAATCCAGGGGTGCGCCCATTCCAGCTAGTATCGGGCTGTTATAATATGTTTGTTATAATATTAAGCTTAATGTCACTGTCTCTGTGCACACTGTTATGGATTCATTCATACAGACAGACTAAGTATGGTACGCAGGGGCTCAGCATTTAGAATTGCCGAGCCAAGCACAGGACTAGATAGCCAAAGACAACTTGTATAGTCAGCCTAAAAACAGAATAGTATATTTATGTCCTCTGTCAGCACAAAATCTTCTTTCCTTGTTGGGAGAATGAGAACTGCATGTAGGCATTGTGCTATTCCTGTATTTTTTTTGGAGGTGGAGTTGAGTCCTTTCCTGTCCTTGTTTGGATCCAAAGAAAGGGCCTGCACGTGGAGCAACCAGTATATAAGGATGGACCTATTGTCAATACACTTTGAAGCTATCGGACGTAAGATTATGTCCTCCGTCCGGAAAATCCTTTCAGCGTGACGATGAAAGATGGCAGACTGCGTAGATCAAGACTCCCACCTTGATAGAGTATGTCATAAGCTTCCAGTCTGTAATACCGCGTAAAAACGTCAGTAAAGAAAGCTAAAGTATATCCTTTTTACTCATGTGATCACTATGGGAGTGATCACTATGGGAGGGATATCGCCTTTTATATCATATTTCTATATTTTTCGGTTACTTAACATGCCGCAATTTCAAAAGAACACATATCCGGAGAGCTAATGCCTCCAAAGGAAACAAAATTGTTTCCTTAAGAATATAACAAATATATGTAATATTACCATATAACAAACTGTAGCTTATCTGATCAAGAGACAAATCTTTTAAAGGTCTTTAAAATATTACAACAGCACAGTTCATATAGACTAATGGTTCTAATGAATAACTGAACATTCTATTTAACTATGTGCATTGTAACTGAGCATTAACCTTAATACATTGATATAATAACAAATCTTCATAAAATTAATCACTTACAGAGACAAATCAATACATGTTCAGTTCTAATACATTTCGTAATTACTGAAGTGATAACAATAATCATTTGTTATACATCAAAATATGTAAACCCTCTATACTCTCTTTATATGAAGACTAGAGAAAGAAATTAGTCTAGTTTAAAAATAGGAACATTTTTCATTTAAACATTTCTATTATACAGGATCTTATACCCTTATACTTGCACTAATCAGCATGCAAGGAAATAATTCCAATAACTGCTGTTCATTAATTTATGATTGATAAACATTCATTCACCACCCTTTGATTAGATTATTTCTAATTTCTTTGCCCAAACTTGCTATTAAGCTATTTCTTGCAGCTTCTATAGAAAAAATAGTTTTTTTTTTTTTTTCATTGGTCACAGGGCTTGCTGAATCTGGAGGAAAAAAAGAACATCTATGGATTTGAGTTATATTTTATGCTTATAATGCTTTATTCAGATTTTAAAAATGTTTAAAGTCTTAACTCTTTAACTGAATATGCGACTGGCTGTCTTTTTGCCTTGCAAGGGCATAGGTCAGTTTTTATTTAAACACTGCATCTGCTTGTAAGCGTCAAAGACATTCCAGGCTTCACTGTCTAAGCACCAGTTTGCATTACAAATATTCTTATGATCACTTTTTTCTTTGCAGATATTCACATGTATTACTAGTACAATTAAATTTGAATATGATCCCCTATTACTATAACGATTGTTATTATGTTATTATATTATTATAGTATCATAATGGGACATCTCCCATCTTTTAGAGTTTTCCTTCTGTGATAAGCTGCCCGGACACAGACAGACAGACACCATGTTAAAGTCCACCACACGTTTATTATACATAATCACAGTCCAATAAAGTGCACAACGCAGTGCCTCAAGCACCAAACTCCCCCAAAGTCCAGGCCTCTCTCAGTTTCTGCCTGCTCTTCAGGCCGCCTCCACTCTCCTGCACACAAACCTTGTCCACTCCTCACCCGACTCCAGTCCTCCTTTGCAGGGAGGTGGCCCCTTTTATAAGTACCCGGATGGGCTCCAGGTGATCCCCGACACTCCCTAGACACTCCCCTGTGTGGCGGAAGTGCCGGCTGTGTTCCCGGAAGCCCTCCGGGTGTTCCCAGTATTCTTCCCCCCAGCACTTCCTGGTGTGGCGGAAGTGTTGGGGTTCCGGGTCCTTCAGGCATGGGGGCACCCCCTGGCGGAGACCACGGCCCCTACAGGGTTGGACTTCCAAGCCCTGAACCCGTGGCTCCCAAAGGAACCATGGAGGTCGCCCCCTCGTGGTCTGGAGGAGGCATGAGCCCTCCTCCTGGGCATCCGGGCTGGGTGCCACCCCCAGCCGCATGCCACACTTCACATTATTGATTAGTCAGCTGACAAACAAACACAGACTTGCAAATGACATAAACGCGCATCTGCCACCCCAGACTCTGAATAAGAATAATTAATCTTCTTTTATTTTCTTTGCTAGATTCTAAATCCCACTTCATGCCCAAGCAAAATTACTTGGCTAAACAGAAGTTCTTTAAACAACATTCAGCACACTGGGAAAAGCAACTGTTCATAAACAAGCAGTCTTCACTCGTTTCAGTCATCTCAACATACAGTATTTGGCAATTGCTTCATTCTTTCAAATATCTTCACATATTCACATACTCACGTTCTCTTGTACAATTGCACTTCATTCACAGAATAAAGTTCTCTTACACGTGCTATAAACTCACTCGAGGTTGTGCTTTTTTGTTTATCTATAAGGTTTCACCGTGCAACGCACTTAAACACGTCTTTTCCTTCATGCTTATTATTACAATCAAACAACTTCTCAGGCCGCAAGCTGGTATCACTTTTATTAAATTAGGAGTACATCTTACCTTAATTTTATATGTGCTAGTCTCCAGATCATGAAAAAGTCCATGGCAAAACCGGGTTCAGCAACAATCAAGGAAAATCCACTCATCGGGAGATCACGCAGCACAATTCCACAACAAGAAAGCATTCCCATCAAAAGTTACGCGGTCACAAAGAACATCCTGACTTAACAAGGAAAACATGCATGCTCGAACCTTTATGTCATATCAAGTGTGCTGACCACTGCGCCACCATACTCTTCCTTTATAGTTCCTAAAATACACAACTTCCATTCATGCACAATCAGGCACATTCTGCTTATCGCAAGAACTTGTCTCCATTCTCATTTAGTATTATTTAAAGAGCATTTTTCCTTTAATCTTGATCAGTGTTTGAAAGGAAAAATGTTTTGCACGTTTACAAGCCTTAAACAAAAGTGGAGACATTCTATTTGCTTTAACCCAATTACACAAATCGATAATTATCTTTCTTTGTCATGTGAGAAACTGTCTCATTTTTAAATTCACACTTATCCAATAAATCCCTTCTTAAAAAAGTATGGCCAGTACTCACCGGAAGGTAAAAGAGGCATGTTTCTCATTGCAAGTTTTAAAACCAAATGTATTTATTCTTTTTCCAATTTTTAGTTAGAGCTCTTTGCATTACAGTTTCTTTTTAAACATTAGCTTATAACGTAGGTTCGTAATTTAATCTATATTTAAAAGGCAATTTCAATAATTTTTGTGTGTTTAAGCACATGGCATGATTCTTTAGCAGTACAATATAGGTGGGGGTTGCCAAAACCTTTAACCTTTAATCTTTGAGGCAGAGTGATTAGAACAGCTGCACCGCTCACTGACTGCGTTTTAACACATGGACGAACCGTGTACATTGGATTTCTATTATGCCATTAAAGATTTCTATAAATTTATTTTAGCGAGTGCGATCAAGCCGTTATGGATTTTTATCAGCATTTATACCATTCATCTGTAAGTAACCGACTTCCAGACCCTCTGGATGCGGGATTGACTCATCAAATGACAAGGTAAGTGCCGGCATGTCTGCCTGCCTGCATCAAATCTTAACGCACAGCTCTTTATTGCTTTTACAAAATATTGTTTCTAATGGCTAAACGATGCAACTTATTTTAATAACAGCGTTCCCCAACACGGCATTTACTTTTCAGGCAGGTTTTGGATTTCGTACAGCAGTTAATCAATCTGTGTTGTCCATTAGGGTGCCGTTTCATTTTACTCTGGACAACCAGTCTCGTGCTATAAATTTAAAACTGTTGTTTTCAATTTATCTTGTCCGGTTTAGTTTCATTGTTTATTCCCACATTTATAATTATGCTTTGAACTTAAAAGTCCACTCACATACTGTAGTTAGCAGACACTACCAGGAGTCGCCGACAGGTGTCGGTTTTCTTTCAAGCCCCATGCTCTGTGGCCCGGTACAAGACCGCCTCTTGTACTTTGCCAGGATTAATTAATATCCCAGTGCCAATTCGGGCCAGGCATTTTAAGGCAGTATAACTCGGTCACGGGAGTTCATGACAGTGTGCGCAACCATCACGATGCACTCAGCATCTGACCGACCTTCCATTTCGTTATTATCAGAAGCATATTTTATATATATATATATATATATATATATATATATATATATATATATTACATTATAAATAATATACGGTTATTAATTTAGCCACAATCCTGCCGACTACGCCAATTTTGCTTCCTTAAGAGGCATTAGCTCTCTGGATATGTGTTCTTTTGAAATTGCGGCATGTTAAGTAACCGAAAAATACAGAAATATGATATAAAAGGCGACATCCCTCCCATATTTGATTACGGCGGTACAAAAATCACATGAGAAAAAGATATACTTAAGCTTTCTTTACTGACGATTTACGCGGTTACAGACTGGAAGCTAATGACAGACTCTATCAAGGTGGGATCTTGATCTATGCAGTCTGCCATGTTTCGTCGCCACGCTGAAAGCATTTTCTGGACGGATGACATAATCTTCCGCCCGACAGCTTCAAAGTGTATTGGCAGTAGGTCCATCCTTATATACTGGTTGCTCCATGTGCAGGCTCTTTCTCTGGATCCAGACAAGGACAGGAAAGGACTTGTGGAAGATGAATGTTCTCTTTGTTCCCTTGTACTAATCCTTGTCTAAGAAGTTAAGCAGAAGTAAGCTTTAAAAACATGCTTTGCTGAGCAAACAGAAAAATATTTGTCCAAGGGACTCAAGGTCTAAGCATTCCAAAACATGAGTCTGCCTTATCCCGTTTCCTCTTATCATGAAAAGCTTGCGCCTGCCTACCTTATTATTTTTCTCTTTGCAGCTGCAAGCCACCAATATCTTTGCTGCAAAGCTTAAAAACTTTAGTCAAGGACACGGTGTACTTTGAGAGGGCTAAGCAGATCATTGTTTTAGAAATGAAGCTGCTTAAAACTTCAACCTTGAGAGATGACTGTTGCATTCCATAATGATATTAAATCACGAGTTCTAGGGGTATAAAACTTTGCCCCACCCGACAGACGGGGTTCAGAACAGCCCTGATGCTGTCATGTAATATTGATTGCCTGCTTTTCTGAAACTCTGCTCACTGTGACACTGAAGAATAAAAGCTGCTATATAACCACACCTGCTGTCTTGTCTGGTGTCTTCGTCCACAGACTCCACTCCACCTCCAAAAAATACAGGAATAGCACAATGCCTACATGCAGTTCTAATTCTCCCAACAAGGAAAGAAGATTTTGTGCTGACAGAGGACAGAAGTATAATATTCTGTCTTTAGGCTGACTATACAATCCTCCAGTTGTCTTTGGCTATCTAGTCCTGTGCTTGGCTCTGCAATTCTAAATGCTGAGCCCCTGTGTACCATACTTGGTCTGCCTGTATGAATGAATCCATAACAGTGTGCAGAGAGACAGTGACATTAAACTTAATATTATAACGAAACATATAATAACACGGGCACGAGGCAGAAACAATCCCTGGAAGGGGCATTACATCATTACAAGGTGAATATGAGTACACACATACACTAGCGTCATTTTAGCGTCATTTCACCAAATTACCAAACCTTCATGTCTTTGGAAGGAAACCGGAGCACACTGTGGAAACCCACCAGGGAAACATGTCAACTCCAGGCAGGGAACACCAGCGACATGACTCCCTATGAGACAGCAGCACTACCGCTCTGCCACTGTGCTGTCCGCATATGTGTAATTATTAACAGTATTCTTTATTTAAACAAAGCTAACAAATTTATTTGTAAAATGTAACATACATACTGTACTTTGCATTTCATCATGAAAGTGATAAGTATAAATTTAAGGATTCTAAATGTGCAGAGAGTTGGAATATTATATATTTAATGTGTTCTGTGTGGTGATCTATTATTGCTGCTTGATGCTGCTGTCAGGTCAGGAGGAAGCCCCAGAAGCACATAACGGTTAACTGGGTAGGTTTTAATATGACATTTACGACAGTTTACTTTAATGATAAAGTAAACTACGAGGTTAAAGTGGACATTTTGAGTTTAAAGCTGAAATTTCCACTATAATCACTAAGGTGTTGTACCGTGTTAGCCATTATGAATGTAGTGAAAAGTCAAGCAAAATGACATCTTTTATTGGCTAACTCGAAAACTTGCATATTGTAATCTTTTTAGTTAGCCAATAAAAGGTGTCATTTTGCTTGACTTTTCACTACACTATAATCACAAAATAGACCTTTTCACAATGTTCTGAATTTTTTCTCTATGGCTCAAATGCACTGCTGTACATTCTGATGCTGTTGTGAAGGTGCAATAAAAAAAAAAAAAAAGACAAAAAAAGACAGGAAAAAGACAACACAGAAGATGGTATGTCAGACTTTTAAAATGTATCGTGTCATTACATTGGGGAATATGCGATGCTTGAATATAAAAGCACCATAAATGCATTTGTATGTCGGCATTTTGCTTCACCACATTGAACCATTTATCAAACATCAAAGTATGCGCATTGATCCCAGAGGATCTTCAAAGTGGCTTTCTGTCACATGTAGATAGTAAACAGAGACTCTGACATCATGTTGAAACTTTTATCACACTGTGCCCCCCGACTTTTTGCTGGTACTGCAACTCGTGCACGCATTGCGTTAATTTCTGAGGACATGCTCAGAGGAGTGTCAAATGAACGCTGGGAACACGTGACAGCCATGATGTGTGTGAGTACGTGTTCTGAGCATGAAGTATAAATGAGCCCTTAGTGTGCGAAGGCTTCAGCCATCCAGATGAATGGCACACCTTTGTGCGTGAGGTGATGCAAAGGCTCAGCAGTGTGGGCAAATTGTTTAATGAATTGCCTGTAATAGAAACAAAGGCCTAAAAAGGCTCTGACCTGAGTAAGTGATTGTGGGACAGGCCACAATGCGACCTTGTCTGTGTTTGCAGCATTTGGCTGAATGCCTTCACTTAAAATACAGTGGCCTAAAATGTGACAGAGCAGCATGCCGGATGGCACTTAGTGGGTTTGAGCTTGAGCCTAGATTCATGGAAACAAAGGAAATCCTCACGTTAATGCTGAAGGTGTTGGGAGAAATCCTCACTATAAATGATAATGTCATCAAGATATATTAAACATATGTTCCAGTGTAAGCCACAGAGCACCAACTCCATCAAGTGCTGAAAACTTGGAGGGACATTAGAAATACCCATTGGCATCATTCTGAAATGATAAATTCTGACACCTGTCAAAAAAGCGGTTTTCTCCTTGTCTCTTGGGTCCAGTGGAATCTGCCAATATCCTGCAGTAAGGTCAATAGTACTAAATATTCAGGAAGCACATAGCCTATCCAGTGTGTCATCAACCCTAGGAAGTGGGTGACAGTCTTTAACAGTAACTGCATTAAGATGACAATAATCAACGCAAAATCTTTGGGTACCATCCTTTTTCCTAACTAATATGACTGGAGCCAACCATGGACTATGAGACTCCTCAATAATATTATGCTCCAGGAGCTTTTCAACTTCCTGTTGCAATAGAGCCTATGTTGCAAGGGAAACTCTATACGGATGTAATTTGATTGGCTTAGCATTCCCTGTATGGATACTGTGGGTGATTAGGTTTGTTCTACCATAATCATAAGGGTGTGAGCTAAAAATATCTGAATAGTCCCTTAGTAAAGTTTCAAGTTTTATTACTTCTGCTGAGGACAAATTTGTTTCAGATATGTCCACTTGTGTAAATGCTTCGTTAGACGCAGTACTAGCAGTAACTGCTGACACTGAGGTGTATTCCTCGTGGCCCTGGCCTGTGATGGAGAACAGCTGGTCTAGTAGGCATCCTTCATTGAGGGAAACAGGGTCTGTGGATGGATTAACAACTCTGACAAAGTCTCTGCCATTGTTTACTGATGTTAGTGTTTTAGCAAAACCTAATGACAGCATAGAGGAGTGGTGTGGTTCTATAATGCCAAAAAAATATTGACATGGTATGAAGCTTCCCATTACAGAGACTGCAATTGCCATTTCTGACAAAGCTGGGACAGTCACAGGTGAGACAGTGGTGACGACATACTGTACAGGGACAAGATGTTGAGGGGAGGAGAAAGCCACTGTGGTGTCGTACATTGAGAAAAGTGCATGCAGCACGTTCAAGGTTACATGATGCTGGGTTAGAAAACACATCCTAAAATCATAGGGTGGCTGGAAGAACACACCACATGAAAAACATGAGAAATCATAATGTCTCCAATAAATGTACTGGGCAGTTACAAATCCCAACATATCCAAGAAGTGCCCAGTTACAGAGGTAGCAAGGACAAATGTCTTACTGATGGGTTGTGTGTTGGAATAGATCTGCGGCAGTCATCTGAGATCAGTGAGAGACCTCAGCCAGTGTACACTAAAGTATGGAAATGAGCTCACGCTATTGTGAGTTGTACAAATGGCGTAGGGCTAATGTGTGCATTAGAATCAACAGTATGTGGGTGGACCGACACATGAACAGAAGCTGACATTTTGTCCTCAATGCCAGCATCTAATAGTTTCCCTGAATAGGTTTAGAGGGAAATAGTGTGTTGTCTGGTGTAGAAAAATGCACCCGTTTTGTGGGAGGTGTGCGATAGCTGTCCAAAGGATGTCTCCGGTGGTTTGACATAGTGGGTGAGGAGTGTCTACTTTGTCTGTAGAGGTGAGGTTAATGAGGAAGAAGCTCTATGGGGGCTGTCAATATAATTAGAGTTAGAGGAATGTGTTGCAGTATGTGCTCTGCGCTCACCCAAAGGAGAGCAGACAGATGAATTATTATAAAAGTACCTGGAGGGAGAATAATCATCACAGAGATCTGTTCAGGAACGGTAGACCTTTGGGTGATGAGAGGCTGGGGATTGGCTTTGATGTCATTGAGAGCAGGAATCACCATTTTGAGGAAAGCAGTCATCATCAGAGTAGGTTTAGCAATGAGGTGATGAAGCTCGGAAATATAGTATACAGATATCATCATACAGAGAGCGACGTCTTCCTGCGGATGAGTTTTGGGTAGAACTGTACCAGTCCTGGCAGGGGCACTGAAGCTAGTTCCGTTGTTTTGAGTTATGACCAGTGCAGCAGATAAGATCTGTCATTCCACAGGCGTGATATGTGCTCCTTATTCCTTTCACTTGGTGTTTAAGGTCAGAAAACTGCTGTGCGAGTTTGGCCAGTCCCTCATCAGTATAGAATTTATTAGACTGTTGTAAGTCATGTAAGTCAGCAAAGGCAGCTACTAAGTCATTTATAGGATCAGCAGCAGGGCTGTCCGAATTGTTTTGTGTGACAGTCACTGGCATGACATTTGAAGGAGCAGCTATGCTGAGAGCTAACTGAGCACGTTCATATTGCCTTGCTACTTTCAAAGCAGCATCCAGTGTCACTGCACCGTGCTCATGGATTTTTAGTTGAAGAGAAGGATCTAATCATGACACAAACCATCTAAAAATTTCACAGTGTTGAGCATCAGCAGTATATTGAGGAAAAGCTTCAGTGACTAGGTTAGTCAAGTCTGCTGCATAAACCTCTAGTGCATGGTTGGGCCAGGTATTTCCTGGAGGGCCACAGTGGCTGCAGGTTTTTGTTCCAACCCAATTGCTTAATAAGAAGACTTATTGCTCAAGTAACACTTCTGCTTCATTTTAGTGGTCTCACTGAATACTTATTGCTTATTTTAGGCTTAAAAAGCTGTATTTTTGACTTGTAATTGCTCCTTATTAGCACTTAGACAAAAGAAACCAGCATTTCTCCATTTAGCTTGTTTCCATTTACACTTGTGTGTATTTATTGTACACTATTTGATTTAATTAAACATTTAGAAGGCAAATGAAGAGAAAAGAGTGATGGACTGAAAATTACTCATCCGTTTTAGACTTCAAATCATTTGGATCATGTCCTTAGAAAGGGGAAAAAAAAATCTAGGATATGAGACCTGACCTAACATGGCAGAGTTAAAGCACTAACAAGCCATGAAATTAAATTACTAGCAAGGATTGTTTTCTAATTAAGAAACTGGGTTGAAACAAAAACCTGCAGCCAATGCGGCCCTCCAGGACTGACTTTGCCCAACACTGCTCTAGTGGTTCTTCAGGTCTGTGAGGACGAGCATTCAAGTATGTTTCAAATGTGGCCAAAAACTGCTGTCTTCCAAAAACGGTGCTCAAAATAGCTTTAGCCAATGCGTAGTCAGCCTTTACATCAGGGGAAAGGCTTTGCCAGTATGAAAATGCTGCACCAATGAGCTTTGTGGAGGGAAGCTTACCCTTTTCTATTGGAGCTGCTGAAAAATCCAGAGCTACTTCTAATCACTGAATCCATGAATTAAATGGCTCAAATCGGTCACCACTAAAGGGTGGAGGCAATTCAACATTAAACAGCAGTTGTATGTTCACAGTATCGCCGCCAACTCTTTGGTGCATAACAACAGTGGTTTGTTGCTCGTCATCCAACATGTTTCGGAGAAACGTGAACAAGCATACAGCACGAAGCTCAACTTGTAAAACTGACACCAGTAGTCACTAAAGTGTCCACAAGCAATAGTGGTAATATTCACACTGTTTATAGAAATGCAAATTAATGTTTACAAACTTAACCAACTGCTGCTGTCACCAGTGTAAGAGCGGGTGAGAGTAGTCCGCTATTCTCCTTACCAGAATTCGGCGTCGCTTCTTTTTGGCTTGCGGAAACCTCAATAGCACAGCAGACTGAGTCCTTGATGTGTGGGAAGGCACAGAGATGGTCACCCCAGTTTGAGGACTACTTGCCAATTGTATTTTTATTTATTTTATAATACAACGGCAAAGATACAGCACTGAGCTACACAAGAACACTTCTTTTTTTCCTACCAATTGCTCCTCCCTTAAAAATCAATAAACTTTATTAAAACTTCCTGACATGAACTCCTGCTTACTCTAGAGTTGCACAGGAATGGAAACATATCTTGATTAAACGTCTACCTCAGCAGAACCAAACAAATCCTTAAAAACAAAATTGAATAAGAGGTGGTATAGTCAGCTTATATTCTATTCAGTGTCACCCACTACTCAAGTTGCTGTAAAAGTAACAATGCCTAAAGAAGGCCAACAACACACGTCTAACGGTACTGCTGACGATGCTCTGGGAACAACACCCTAGTACTTCATAGGCTTTGGTAATTCTAGTGTTAAATGTAAACTGAAAAGTACTTAGTTCAGGTAATAAAAGTTTGAAATATTCTTTAATGTTATGGTTTTATTAAGAAGCTGACATATAATGGCAAAGAATTTTTAAATCATGAAATGGTTACCCTCTAACACTAGAATCCCTGAAGCCTACAAAAAACTCGTAATCCCGGGCAACCTTAAATTCTGTCATATCTCTCCATTAGTGTCTTTTGTTTTGCAAATGTGTCGATCAGCACAAGCAGCCTGCTATCCCATCCCCCCGACCACCGCAGCTCATCTCGGAAAAAAGTTCTCCCAGCTCCAGTCTGTTTGTTTGTTTGGGTGTGAGGTTCCTGGAATTGTATAGGGTGAATAATATATCATTATTTGGAACGCATGCATTTCATTTGTGTTCTATGTCTTCAATGATCTATGTAAGTGTAGGATGACAGGAAATGTAAGAAATGTTGAACACATACCTAAAACAAACTTTTTTCATGTTATAGTACTACGTCCAAATATGAAATAAACACTTTCACAAAATTTACAAATATAACAAAAGAAATGCGCTTTTATTCAAGAATATAACTGAAGAAAAAGAAAACGGGTTAGGGTATGACACTTACATGACCGCTTGGGTAGTGCAGCGGTAAGAACTGCTGACTCATAATCAAGAGGTAGTGGGTTTGATTCTGGGCACTTCCTACATTTGCCGTTTTGAGTATTGTTACTATTATAGAATAAAAACATACATTTGCTTTGAGTCTGTAATAGCCGGTGTAAATTTATGGTAGTTATAAAGGTTAGCATTTTTTTTAATTCAGTTTTATTCTCTCAGTATTGTTCATGCTCCCCCCGATCTGACACTGCTGTTTTCAAATAAAGACATGGCATAGCAGAGGTGAACTCAGATGAGGATGAGGGTCCTACATCAGAGAAAGAGATCAGAAGCCCTCGCCGCAAGAAATGTCCACTCACACATAAGAACAGCTCTGCTGCACCAGGCGTAAAGATGAAAGATGGCACTGTTGGGATGCAGCAACAGGTTGGCCATCATCCTGCCAGTGAATCTGCCACACGCAAAACAGCAAGGCTTACAGAGCTCACCAAGGTATTGTCCAAAGTTCCGCTTGCGATTTTGTTTTTTGATGGTCTTTATATGAACAAAATCTATATGTCCATCTATCCATTTCCCAACCCGCTGAATCCGAACACAGGGTCACGGGGGTCTGCTGGAGCCAATCCCAGCCAACACAGGGCACAAGACAGGAACCAATACTGGGCAGGGTGCCAACCCACCGCAGGACACACACAAACACACCCACACACCAAGCACACACTAGGGCCAATTTAGAATCGCCAATCCACCTAACCTGCATGTCTTTGGACTGTGGGAGGAAACCGGAGTGCCCGGAGGAAACCCACGCAGACACGGGGAGAACATGCAAACTCCACGCAGGCAGGACCCGGGAAGCGAACCCAGGTCCTCAGGTCTCCCAACTGCGAGGCAGCAGCGCTACCCACTGCGCCACCGTGCCGCCACAAAATCTATATGTTACTTATATAAATGTAACAGCGAATGTTGTTTACCTATACAGTACAAGTCCCGATTTACAGAGGTTCCGTATTACCTGAGGTACCGATACCTATGTTGTGGCTGTACCAAGCCAGTTCAACTCATGCAAATGAACGTTGGAATTCGGCAAATGGATTCGATCTTCATATACACGGGGATTCACAGCACTAATCTATCCTTACAATGTCACAAACTGATTACCTTTTTAACAAGGAACAGATTAATCCATAAATGCCTAAAATTCTTTGTGTGGCCAAGTCATTTCATACAAAGTGTCTGTTTTTCTCATTGACACACTCAATGCCGCTTATCACACTTTAGTGCGGCCATAGCCTCAGTCGTCAGCTGTAGTGTGTTAACTAAGCCACAGTTCTATGTACAGTACATTGTATTTTTTGTGCAATTTTTTGTAATTCATTCAATTTTTAAAGTTATTAAGCTGCAAAGTAAAAGTTATCATGAGTGAGAAGCTGAAGCGTGTTGTTGTGCCCTTAGAGGTGAAGTGGGATGCGGTTTAGCGCTTGGATAAGGGAGAAAAAATAAAAAAAGTGTCTACTGACTTGGGTGTTGGTGAACTGACAGTAGGTGACTGGAAAATAAAGAGAGGGGAAGTTGAAAAATGATGTTTATAAAGAGTTTCGGTGAGATGTGAAAATACAGAAATAAAAACAATGAAGAAAGGAGAATCTGAAAAAAAACATACAAGCTCTGTTTTTGTGGTTTAGTCAGTTGAGAGAAAAAGGCAGCCCAATTTCTGAACTGATATTACAAGCTAAAGCTTTAGAATTTCATAAGCATTTCAAAGAAGGGGAAGTAGTATTCATGGCTAGTGTTGATTGGTTGGACCGGTGAAAAAAAAGGTTTGAAGATAGACAGTTAAACATTACTGGGAAGAAATCATTAGTTTGTACTGAGGAAACAGATGGGTTTTAAAGTGGTGCAGATTAAAGAGGAAGAAGATTTAAGTCTTTAAGTCATTACAACTGTGATGAAACGGGCATAAATTATAAAATCCAACCAAAACGCAGCAAGAGAAGAAAAATCAGCACCAGGGTACAAGCAAAGCAAGGAGAGAGTGATGGTATTGGCCTGTTCATATGCTTCAAGTAGGCATAAACTTAAATTAACTCTCAAAGAAACCCAAAGCCTTAAAAAATGTAAATTTAAATAATCTGCCAGTTACCATACCATACCATAACCATACCATATGCGTATAAATCAAAAAATTTATGCCTTAAAATTCATTCAAAAAAACAGGGTCGACTTATCCACGGGGCAATACAATTGTCCAAAAAATTTGGGTAATGACATTGTACACTCAACGCTTCACGGTGTTAAGTCACCGGTCATCTGCCGTTTCCCATGGTCTTTGAAATAATTATAAGCCAGCAATACTATTGCTAATTAGCTAGTTTTTTTCTAATTTCATTAAATAATTCTTTAAACTGTGAAATACTTGAATTTGAGTATTAGCTTTTGCAGGTTTTGGATAACAAACATACCATTAGCTGCCACGTGCAACCAGATTTGGAATCAAAAGAACCAAGGCAACGCACGCTATCAATGCAATGCAAGCGCAGCCCGCGATTCAAAAAATTTCTCTGCCTACATGTTTGTCTCGTCTGACAGTAGCTGAAAAGCAGCATCAGGAGAGAGCAGCCTGAAGTAGTCCAGCAGCGGGTGATCTGCCGTGTCCAGCAGCAAGCCAAGCTGTCTTGTGAAGTCCGGTAGCCAGTTCGGCTCCCACAGATCAATGTCTGGGTAATCCTCCCACGCGAACCTTGCCGTAGGTGCATCAGCTGCGCGAATGCGTTCAGCTGGCAGCCGATCAGCTGGTGCGGCATCGGCTGGTGTCCAATCAGCTGAGGCCGGCTTCTCACTCTCTTGCTCGATTCCTGATCACTGTCAATAAAATCCGATTCTGAAAAATCAGAGTCCGACTCAGCGATAATGTGCAAAACATCGTCTGCCGAGTGTTTTCTTTTCTGCACTCGCTTCGCTCCCTTGTGACATGTCGATGCCATCTTGCCTTTGTTTACATTTGTTTACATTTCGCAACTCACGCACACGCAAGGATTAGTTGCCGAGTCAACGACTCTAGCATTCCTCCAAGCACAGAGGGAATGCCTGTGACGTGACAGTGAGTTTTGTCACCATTAACAGCTGATTGTCGCCCTCTATCTCTGATAGCTGTCAAGTTTTACCCTCGACTTATATGCGGGTCATAACAAATTTTGTAATTTTCGGCTTAAAAATACACTCAACTTCTCTGCGAGATCAACTAATACGCAAGTATCTACGGTAAATATAGATATCGACTAAATTTAGATATTAAATATCTAAAGATTTTAAATTTAGATATCCACTAAACAGTGTCATCTCTAGACAGAAGAGCAGCTTCAGCGACAGACTGCTGTCACTGTCCTGCTCCACTGACAGACTGAGAAGATCGTTCCTCCCCCAAACTATGCAACTCTTCAATTCCACCCGGGGGGGGGGGGGGGTTATGGGGGGGGTGTAAACGTTAACATTATATAAAGTTATTGTCTGTTTTTACCTGCATTATTATCAATCTTTAATTTAATACTGTTTTTTGTATCAGTAAGGTGCTGCTGGAGTATGTGAATTTCCCCTTGGGATTAATAAAGTATCTATCTATCTATCTATCTATCTATCTATCTATCTATCTATCTATCTATCTATCTATCTATCTATCTATCTATCTATCTATCTATCTATCTATCTATCTATCTATCTATCTATCTATCTATCTATCTATCTATCTATCTATCTCAAACAAGCGCATGGTTGGATTCAATTTTGTTTAAAAAATAGTTTAATGAAGACTTTGTTCCTAGCATAAAACATTTTTTGAACGAGAAAATGCTTCCACATAAAGCACTTCTAATACTAGACAATGCTCCATCCCACCCAGACAAAAGTGAACTAGTTTTTGGTGACATCAAGGCTCTTTTTTGTCTCCTAATGTCACATCACTTATTCAGCCCCTAGATCAAGGTGTACTGGAGACTTTGAAATGAAACTACAGATGGCAACTTTTAAAAAATCTCCCTGAAGACCTTGATAATGGCAAAATTGTTACTGAGATTGTTAAAAAATAAACATAAAATATGTTATTTACTGGTTGTTGGAAGCATGGGACAATGTAAAACCACCCACTCTAAATAAATGCTGAAAAAATATATTGTGCTCCCAAAATGAAACCACCCAGAAGGTGATGACGAATGAAGGTGAAACTGCTAAGCTTTTGGAATTAGTCATAACCCTTCCTTATCGGAGCACTCACTTCAAACGATATTGAAGATTGGATGAATGATGATGAAGAGCAGGAAATTACTGATGGCATGATAATGAAATTATTGAATGAAGGAAAAGATGAAAGTGATGATGGGGAGGATGAAAAGTGTACAGAAGTTGTAGAAAATATATCACATACGCAGGGTCTACATACTTTCGAGACAGCTCTCTGGTATGTCGAACAACAGGAATCTTATGTTGCTGAGGTGCCTACAGAATGCAGCGGCAAAGAAGTGAGGAAAAGCAGCTAAACAAATGATGATCAGAGACTTTTTTGGAGAAGTTTAGAAGAAAAATTTTAAAAGTGAGTATGAAAGAAGTTAGATCGCCACAATTTTAAACCAGATATAAATAAAGTGTAATTAATTTTTAGTTATTTTATCAGGTTTTTAATTTAATATTTACTTGTTTAAACTGTAGAAGGATACCGTGCAAATGGATATTATGTTACCGCCTATGGGATATTAGAGAAAAGAAGTGGGAACTGCTTGTTTAAATATATGTAATGTGATGGACGGCCATCAACTCATCCCAGCCGACACATCCAAGGCACTAGATGGCGTCTTCCCTGCAGCATGGAAGTGCCCCGGATTCCCGCAGGGCACCATGGGAGATGGAGTTTGGCTTCACAGCCCTGCTGGATGCCGTGGGTGCCATTGCGTGACGCTGCAGGGAGACGCAGGGATTTTTATTTTCTCTATAGCCCGGAAGTACTCCCAAGTAACGGGGACAGAAGAACAGAAGTACTTCCGGGCTGAAGAAAAATGCAAGTGTTCATCTGACCCGGAAGTGCTATTAAATCACATCCGGGTTAATGACTATATAAAGGACTATGGGAGACCCAGCAAGTGAGCCGAAGTTGGGAGGTGGTGTGATGGAGCTGCTGGGAGGAGAGGAGGATTGATTTATTGGATTGTGATTATTGATTTATTGTTTATTGGGGTGATTGTGGTGTCTACTATGGCGCAACATCGAAAAGAAAAGGAATTAAAAATATTCTAGTACTTTTACTTGGTGTCCTGGACGTTTGTCTGTGGGGTTTGAGGAGCGACAGCGCCCTCTACTGTCACAGTAATTATATGTATGTCGTACAGTGGCAAAGCATGGAAATATCTTATTTTTGTCGAAATTTATATTCGCACATAAGCCTTCTGTATCTGAGTTTTTGATTATCTGAGGTGGCCTCAGTCCACATTACCTTGGATAATCGAGACTATACTATATTTATTTACTTATCTTTCTACAGCATAAAGTCACAAGTAGACTGCAGAGCTTCCTGTGTTTGATCGACAAAGGCATGCTGATAAAGTACATGTGCAATGCCACACCCTAGTCAAGAAAAGATCAGTTACAAAAAGTGTGAAGGCAGCTTCCACCTACAGCTATAGACACTTCAGTGCCCAAGCAACTCTCCACGCTAGTGTTTAGATCTGGCAGTGCCATGCTGACCTTTCAGTACACGAGCAATGGTACTGAGAATGCAGTAAGACTTCTATTTTTGGGCACATCCACTGCCATATTTAAACACTAGCGTTGAGAGTTGCTCGCATACTGAAAAGTCTATAGCTGCAGGTGGAAGCTGCCGTTGCACTTTTTGTAACAGATGGCATTGCACATGTACTGTGTCAGCATGCCTATGGCGCTCAAACAGAGGAAACATTGCAGTCTACTTGTGACTTCACACTGTAGGAAGATAAGTAAATAAATATAGGTAAACAACATTTGATGTGGCGTTTATATAAGTAACATATAAACGTTTATCACATAAAGACCATCAAGAAAC
Source organism: Erpetoichthys calabaricus (assembly GCF_900747795.2). Taxonomy (NCBI): domain Eukaryota; kingdom Metazoa; phylum Chordata; class Cladistia; order Polypteriformes; family Polypteridae; genus Erpetoichthys; species Erpetoichthys calabaricus. Next base: position 108,801,285 of record NC_041402.2, on the reverse strand, counting down.
GTAATCGTAAACAGAACTTTGCACGATACCTTGGCCCTTACGTTAAGCCCTGATGTTTCGTTGAAGGACATGCGTATGGCAGATTCTCTGGCAGGATGACGGCCAACCTGTTGCTGCATCCAAACTGTGCCATCTTTCACCTTTATGGCTGGTGCAGCTGAGTTGTTCTTATGTGTGAGTGGACGTTTCTTGCAGAGGGGGCTTCTGTTCCTTTTCTCTGATGTAGAACCCTCATCCTTATCTGAGTTCACCTGTGTTATAGCACATCTTTATTTGAAAACAGCAGTGTCAGATTGGGGGGAGTATGAACATGACTGAGAGAATAAAAATGAATTTAAAAAAAAACACTAACCTTTAAAAGTACTGTACCATAAATTTACACCAGCTGTTACAGACTCAAATCAAATATATGTTTTATTGTATAATAGTAACAATAACAGCAGCTCACTACTCAAAACAGTAAATATACGAAGAACCTAGAATCGAACTTGCTACCTCTTGATGATCTAATCTAATCTATGTTGCACACATTCACATTATTGTGCTACTGAAGTTGTTTTTTTTATGTGTCAGTGAAAAAGACACATTAGTATCTCCACTCTTTCCACCTGGGCAAGTTATACCAGCATACGTCCAGACAGAGCACTATCAATTAAAGACAAATACTAACCTCTGTAACTGGAGTCTGACAGGTTAACTTTATACTCATTCAAAATATATATTAAAAAACCAACAATACATTTTAGTATAGGTGAAGGATGTATGGGAGGTGTCTAAATAGAAATAAGCTCATTGAAAAAGCAAAATTAAGGTTTCCATCAGTTGTTGTTGCCTGTAATGGGGGAATGCCTCATTTCTGTGGCATACCTGAGGCACCACAAGCTTTTTGACGAATGTCCTCTTGTTAACAGAATAGTTCACTATTGCCAGAATGCCCTCTTGGCTTTGATTAAAAGTTTCCCAGTACTTCACTGCTACAGGCTGTCTCCGTTTTCTTAGATTGAATTTATTTTTAGGCAAATCAGCACCCTCCCTTTTGTTAACTCTTGAAATGTCAGGCTTGAGTTCTTTAATAAACCTTTAAAGTAGATTTACAAAATCACAAAATCTAAACATACATGAATTGTTTTTAACACATTTTACAGACACTATCTGTTAGACATAGTTACAGCTTCATATACCCTATATGGACAGCTTTAGTCAAGAACATTAAATTCAATTCAGCTTATTCTTAAATGGCATACATTATTGTGCATAGGCTTAGCATGATTAACCATATTTACTACATTTACATTATGAACTAGAACCCAATTGCACCTGCTACTGTCGGGATAAGCAATGGCTCTGCATGAGTCTGTTTTAGATTAAGAGCGTTGAAAAAATAAAGAGAGGTGGATATATTTTGAAGCACACTTACACAAAACATGAAACATATATGAATCTTAAAGGTTATACATAAACAAAATCTTGAAACTATAAATTTCTGCTAACATATATACACATACATATATGCAATAGTCCAATATATAAAATGAGTACGACTAGTTGAGAAAATAAGATGGTAAAACAAAAATTCCAGTTGACACCATGCTGGAAAAAATAAAATTCTGGACTCCACATTCATTTATAACAATAAAGTCATAGTTTGCTGATCTAGGCTACCTGGTCACCTCCTCCTCTTGGCCATTCTAAAATATTATAAGAAAATGGAAATGATGTTATCTACATAAAAGAAATAATCATTATCCTTGATCCCAAACAGGCCAACATTAAGCTATTTAGATTAGGAATGTAAAAGGCATAATTTTACATACCTAAAGTAGACACAATTCCGCATAAAACCCAGACGCCTATACAAGGACCAACTGCTCCTGTATGGAAAAGCACTGCTTTGGGTGAAATGAAAATTCCTGAGCCAATCATTGTTCCAACAATCATGCAAATACCACTGATGAGGCTGACCTAACAGGAAAAAAAAACATCATAAGAGCAAATTAAAGTTTAAAGAACAGTCAAATGTTTTCTGCCTGCTTAACTGATAAGCTAGAACCAGCCTTTCTAATCCTTATAAACTACTGATAAGGCCAAACAAACTGGAAAAACACTATAAGAGCAAATTAAAGTTTAAAGAACAGTGAAATTAATTCTTTCTGCTTATCTTGCCAGCTTTTCTAATCCCTAAAAATCAATGTACTGCTTCTTAAAAGATGACACGAATGATATCCACTTTACTAGCTTGTTTTACCTCAGCAATTTATGGGTAAAATACAGTATCCAGAAATTGTCTATGTCAAGAACTAGAATGATTGCTAGGAGTCGTCAGCCTCTGCAAGTTATCTGATCAAGGGCACAGCACTTCCGAATCAAGCACACTACGGTCTTATGTAGATTACCCAAGTTAACCAATCATATAAGGCTCAGGCTATAACACAGAAAATTCTGTGAGTAGCCTGAAAATATTTAGAAACAGCCATGAATTTACCCATACTGAAACAACAGATAGAGGGTAAATTAGGAAGTTTTTGTCCCCCAACCCCCCAAAGTCTGTAACTTGTGGTTTCAAGTTATATATTAGGTATGAGACAAAATTTTGTTCTATTGAATCATGCAACACAAAATACTGCCAATGTGAAATATGGTGTTGTGTCATGCACTCTGTGACATTTCCACATGAAACGAAACACAAAGGCAAAAGTGTGCACTTAGGCAGAACTGCCTGCACAATGATATAAAATGTTGGTGCACAATATAGACATCATATATGAAACGGGGATTGGACTGCAGGGTAAGTGTTTCATTTATACATACACGCACTTAAGCTGATTATACTTCCTTAGAAGGCTGGCGTCCTTCAACATCTGCAATAAGATGCTGCAGATGTTCTATCAGACGGTCGTGGCGAGCGCCCTCTTCTACACAGTGGTGTGCTGGGGCAGCACCATAAAGAAGAGGGACGCCTCACGCCTGGACAAACTGATGAGGAAGGTAGGCTCTATTGTAGGCACGGAGCTGGACAGTTTAACATCCGTGGAAGAGCGACGGGCGCTGAGCAGGCTCCTGTCAATCATGGAGAGTCCACTGCATCCACTGAACAGTATCATCTCCAGACAGAGGAGCAGCTTCAGCGACAGACTGCTCTCACTTTCCTGCTCCACTGACAGACTGAGGAGATCGTTCCTCCCCCACACTATGCGACTCTTCAATTCCACCCGGGGGGGGGGTAAACGTTAACATTATTTAAAGTTATTGTCTGTCTGTATATCTGCATTGTTAACATTATTTAATTTAATATTGTTTTTTGTCGGTATGCTGCTGCTGGAGTATGTGAATTTCCCCTTGGGATTAATAAAGTATCTATCTATCTATCTATCTATCTATCTATCTATCTATCTATCTATCTATCTATCTATCTATCTATCTATCTAATGTAATGAGACATATCCTCAGATGAGTATAAGGAATCGCAACATTGCTTCACAGATGCATCACTGCACTTACAAGCTTGTTTTTAAATTGACTTCTACTGAAGCTGGCAAAGCACAAACTTAACCACTATATTACAACAGCTCACATGAACATGCACTGAATTGCTACAGGGGGAAGAAACCTGCACATATTGCAGCTTTCATGAACCATGGATGTGAGAACTAGTGCTCAAGACTTGTATTTAGTGGTGATTAAAGCAAACAGGATCATTTTATGGTGCATATATTATTTTATAGAGTAACTAGCCAACCCGCGGCGTACCATACGCCGCATAATCAGGCCGCTTTTTTAATGATTTTTAAGCACAGGGAGAAAATTAACATTTGAAAAATCGGTAATGTAATAAATCACCAAGAAAAGTAACACTGTAACAATGCACGGAATGAACCAACATACAATTGTCCGTGACTGAAAACTGGCGGACCGCCGTCGCACCTTCTCCTCCCAGAGCAAGGGATCGGGGTGGATGGCGCTCGGGCGGAATGGGAGGAGAGGGGAAGAACGCCCATTCCGCCCCCTCCGTCATGCTAGTCTGCTGATTTCTTGTTCAGTATGCACTGCCTGCTCATGTGCCCACCCCCAACTCATCACCTGAGTCGTTTTCCTCTTTGCACAGTCCACATACACCTGTGAGTCATGTAGACTTTTCATTGTTGTTTGTGGTTTTGGCTGCTTTTCTATATATAATCCACTAAGTTACCCGACCATGGTAGAACCGGAGGGGTGGAGGGGGGTGTGTACAAAGGGCAGGGACGTAATCAGTGCGAGCGTATGACCCGCTAGCCAACCCGCGGTGTAGCATACGCCGCATAATTATGTATGGGTGAACACTTCCTGAATGACACAGTTGACCAAATGGGGTGGGTTTGTGGATACCACTGTGAGTGAATGAAAAGATGGACCTCCGGAGAGAGCAACATACAATTGTCCGTGACTGAAAGCGGGATAGTCTGTGACGATGGAGGCCATGCTGGTGAAAGTTACTTCGTCGGTAGGGATAAGTTTCAGCACTTGTTCATTAAGGTGTAGCGAGTCTTCGTTGTTGACGCTTAATATAGCTTGCGTACTGAGTTGTTCTGGAGTTACAGTTGAGAAACACTTTTTTAATGTCTTTTAACACTAGAATTACCAGAGCCTACGAAAAAACTCGTATATCCGGCCCACCTTAAATCGCTTCTTAAAACCTTTCTCACCTCTCCGCCAGCGTCTTTTGTCATCTAAATGTACTGATAAAGACAAGCTGCCAGCAGCCGGCTATTCCATCCCCCCAACGACTTAGAACGTAAACAGGCTTTTCCCAGCTCTTGCCTTGATTGATTACCTGGGAGTGAAGTGGAGTTTTAGAGTAGAAATAATAAGATTGTTATTTGAAACACACGCATTTCATATGTGTTGCATTTCTACAGTAATCTGTGTAAACACATTGTTAAAACAGAAACGTGTTATATATTCTAGTAGCAATTGACAAAATGTAGGCATAAACTATATAATGTATGAAGCCTGAAGTCCAAATATCAAAGAAACACTTTCACAAAAGGTACAAAAAAAAGCCACCGCCAAAAAAACCCGCCTTAGTGTGAGACATTAATATGAATTAACTATCACTGCTTCTGTGGCGTAACAGTATCAGTCGCTGACTGGGAATCAGAAGGTCATGAGTTCGATCCTGCACAACTCCCATTTGAGAAGTGTTCTTATTTTCACTATTTTAGAATAAAAAGATACATTTGATTTCAGTCTGTAACAGCTGGTGTAATTTATGATATTTGTAAAGGTTAGCTTTATTTTTTTAAAATTCACTTTTCATTGTCTCAGTCGCGTTCAGGATCCATCCCTACCGCCCCCCACCTGACACTGCTGTTTTTACATAAAGACGCGCTATAGTTCTGCAGTGTATCACGATACATACGACCGTGTGTTTTTTTTCCCCCAATATTGCCAGTCCCCACATGTTGCTGTATGCTGTTTCTTTTGTACTCCAGGACATGCAGAGGAAAGCATAGTAAAGAGCAGTAACTTCAGCGCTATATGCAATCATCAGACACTCACCATCTGATACTGCTGTTTTTACATAAAGACGCGCTAAAGCCCTGCAGTGTACTTGTGACTGCATTGTCGTACCAATGCTTGCGAACTGAAGTGTCTGCATGCACTTTTCGTGGCATTATACGTGTATTTTTTGAGCATGCCCATGTAGCTCAAACACAGGAACATATGTTGATGTAAAAGTATAACAAAACAAGTGCACTTTTATTCAAGACTATAACCGAAGAAAAAAGAAAGCAAGTTACAGTAGGCGGTTGATATGACAGCTTGTGTGGTGGAATGCTAAGAACTGCTGATTTCCATTCTGTGCTATATAACTTAACATTTGAATCTGATGATTGCATATAGCGCTGTCTGATTTAGTGTGCGCAAGAACATGCATGTGGCCAGTTGCTGAGTGCTACAACGCACATTTTAAAAAAAGAAAGAGACAAATATATGTGACGTTTTGAAGAAATCATTTTATGACGCGAATAGTACCAATCAGAAAACATCGTCGAAGTAATGCAATATTATTTGAAAACGAACAGCGTCAGGTTGGGTGTGAAGTTATACTGGCACTGTTTGAGTCAGATCAGAAGCTGAATAAGCTGAACAAGCTCCTGTTCTGACTCTAAGTAAAAAAGCATGAATTAATCAACAGAAATAACCGCGATCGATATCACCAAGTGTGATCAAGAGTACTGGTTCGATCCCCACTCACTCCTATATTTGCCGTTTTCAGTAGTAAGCTGCTCTTTTGTTAATATTATACAGTACACACATGCACTTGATTTGCGTCTGTACTTGCGCTGTTACTTAGAGAGTCAGATCAGGGGGAGGGGTGATGTTAGAGCGGGTGAGCTTATTCAGTGCTTTTTCTTTCAGTACATGTGCCTTCCCTGTTTGTTTGTATATCTCTGCCTGTCTGTCTCTGTATTACGCAGTGCTCTGTCTGTCTGTGTGTTATGGATCTTGAAAAAAAATAAGTTATAAGGATGGTTTGCTGACTTGGAGCACCACTGCCTTACTGTGCCACAGAGACGCGAGTTCGATTCCCAGCTTTGAAGAAAGTGTTTTTTTTTTCCTCAAACGGACATTAAATTTATAAATTGGTATGCACTGTAAATCATTAACTTTAAAATGTCAATCGCGGTTATTTCTGTTGATTAATTCATGCTTTTTTACTTAGAGTCAGAACAGGAGCTTTTTCAGCTTATTCAGCTTCTGATCTGACTCAAACAGCGCCAGTATAACTTCACACCCAACCTGACGCTGTTCGTTTTCAAATAATATTGCATTACTTCGACGATGTTTTCTGATTGGTACTATTCGCGTCATAAAATGATTTCTTCAAAACGTCACATATATTTGTCTCTTTCTTTTTTTAAAATGTGTGTTGTAGCACTCAGCAACTGGCCACCTGCATGTTCTTGCGCACACTAAACAAGACGGCGCTATATGCAATCATCAGATTCAAATGTTAAGTTATATAGCACAGAATGGAAATCAGCAGTTCTTAGCATTCCACCATGCAAGCTGTCATATCAACCGCCTACTGTAACTTGCTTTCTTTTTTCTTCGGTTATAGTCTTGAATAAAAGTGCACTTGTTTTGTTATACTTTTACATCAACATATGTTCCTGTGTTTGAGCTACATGGGCATGCTCAAAAAATACACGTATAATGCCACGAAAAGTGCATGCAGACACTTCAGTTCGCAAGCATTGGTACAACAATGCAGTCACAAGTACACTGCAGGGCTTTAGCGCGTCTTTATGTGAAAACAGCATCAGATGGGGAGTGTCTGATGATTGAATATAACGCTGAAGTTACTGCTCTTTACTATGCTTTCCTCTGCATGTCCCGGAGTACAAAAGAAACAGCATACAGCAACATGTGGGGACTGGCAATATTGGGGGAAAAAAACACGCGGTCGTATGTATCGTGATACACTGCAGAACTATAGCGCGTCTTTATGTAAAAACAGCAGTGTCAGGTGGGGGGCGGTAGGGATGGATCCTGAACGCGACTGAGACAATGAAAAGTGAATTTTAAAAAAATAAAGCTAACCTTTACAAATATCATAAATTACACCAGCTGTTACAGACTGAAATCAAATGTATCTTTTTATTCTAAAATAGTGAAAATAAGAACACTTCTCAAATGGGAGTTGTGCAGGATTGAACTCATGACCTTCTGATTCCCAGTCAGCGATTGATACTGTTGCACCACGGAAGCAGTGATAGTTAATTCATATCAATGTCTCACACTAAGGCGGGTTTTATTGGCGGTGGCTTTTTTTGTACCTTTTGTGAAAGTGTTTCTTTGATATTTGGACTTCAGGCTTCATACATTATATAGTTTATGCCTACATTTTGTCAATTGCTACTAGAATATATAACACGTTTCTGTTTTAACAATGTGTTTACACAGATTACTGTAGAAATGCAACACATATGAAATGCGTGTGTTTCAAATAACAATCTTATTATTTCTACTCTAAAACTCCACTTCACTCCCAGGTAATCAATCAAGGCAAGAGCTGGGAAAAGCCTGTTTACGTTCTAAGTCGTTGGGGGGATGGAATAGCCGGCTGCTGGCAGCTTGTCTTTATCAGTACATTTAGATGACAAAAGACGCTGGCGGAGAGGTGAGAAAGGTTTTAAGAAGCGATTTAAGGTGGGCCGGATATACGAGTTTTTTCGTAGGCTCTGGTAATTCTAGTGTTAAGCACAGGGAAAAAATTAACATGTGAAACATCCGTAATGTAATAAGCCACCAAGGAAAGTAACATTGCAATAATGCACGCTACGATCCGATCGCTGTAAACAGAAGTGAAAACAAAATCGAGCCCGGTGCATTCTTTAACTGCCTTGTAGCGCAGTGGTAGTGTTGCTGCTTTGCAGTAAGAAGACTGTGGAAGATTTTGGGTTCGCTTCCCGGTTTCTCCCAGTGTGGATAGCGCTTTGAATACTGAAAACACTGGTATATCAATGTAATGAAGTATTATTATTCTTATGCGTCCAGTGCTCGCTGTCTCTCGCAAGCGCCTGTATGTGTTCCTGCAGGCATACCAGTAAGTGAATGAAAAGCTGGAACTCTGAAGAGAGTAACATACAACTGTCCATGACTGAAAACTGGTTTTGGCAGATACATGCACATGTTTTTGAAAGTTTGGCCCTGTGCCTTATTAATTGTCATCGCAAAGGCAAATCTAACAGGAAATTGTCTTCGTGTTAAAGTAAAAGGCAAATTATCCGCGACAAACAAACTGTTTTACATGCTGCATACCAACCCGTGGCGTAGTATATGCCGCATAATCACACCGCTTTTTTAATGTTTTTTAAGCAGAGGGAAAAAAAATGAACATTTGCAAAATCCGTAACGCTGCTTTCAGTAAATACAATGCACACGCGTTTAATTTGTCGGCCACTTTTTGCCAGCCGTCTTTTCTGGTTTGGGCTGCTTTTGCAGTGTTACCGCTTGTGCATATTAAATCTTGAAATCCTTCGAGTAACTAATTAACTAACTAACTAACTAACACCCACCCACCCAGCTTGTGTGAAAAAAATGCACCCATTCTTTCATCATTTTGTTGCAGCCTATCAAAGACTTGATCATATTTTCTAGACTCAATATACAGTACATTGTCTTTTCACTCAGCGCGGGGGCGCGCATTCATCTCGGATTATTACATCATGCTAGACTAATCTGCTACATGGCTGCGTTTGAAAAACCAACTTATCCCTGATGAGTTTCACCGGCATTAATGATTAGGAACCTGGTTGGAACAAAACCCTGCATCCACAGGGGTTCACCTGGACCGAGTTTGGGAAACACTGCTGAACACAGACGAAACCGACTCAGGTGAGGAGTTAGGGCGGGCAAAGTAGTTGCAGCTATTGATTATTCAGTGTTGTTTGCCTGGGTGTCTGATCTGTGTTGACTGACATGGCTATTTTCTGCGTATTCCATGGTTGTCTTCCGGCAGTGTGAATGCCTCGAGAGACAGGGCGTCCTTATGTGGTGAGTTGTTGAGGGCAAAAGAACAGTCAACGTGGCTCACAGCTGGATTTGGACAGCAGCACAGACCAAAGTGAGTATGTGTTTGATGAGCTGTTCGAGTTGGCGGGCAGTGCTCTGAGGTGCGTTCCCGATCACGTGGGAGGAGGGGTAGAGTTTCTGGGCAGGGCTTTGTTGTTCCTTTCCCATGGTTTCGATGGTAGACGCGGTCGGGTGTCGTAACCGAAAAGAATAATGAAAAGTCAACGTGGCTCAGAGGTGCATGTGGACTCCTAGCACAGACGAAAGGGACTAACTGGGTGGTCGGTGAGTTTTTGCGTCCGGGCACATAAGCAGGCAGTGTGAATGCCTAGAGAGCGAGGGTAGATGCGGGCTGGGGAAAAAGGAGTGTTGGTGGGCGGGGAAACGTCTTCCGTGTTCCTGCAGAACCATCTAAGAAGACGCATGTTTGTCGCGGATGCGAATTGCTGTATGTAGCGTGTAAAACAGTTTGCTATGGTGCATGCGGTCGTGCGTCGTAACCAAAAAGTCAACGTGGTGCATGTGTACTGTAGCACAGACGAACATAAATGACGGCGTTTTTTCCGAGTCGTCACATCCGAGTTGTTGGGCGTGCCTCTGCGAGTTGTCGTGGTATCCAATGGTCTTAGAGTTGGTGGGCGTGGCTCCTTCCTGCGTGCGCCATGGGCGTCTTACTTGTTGTCGGCTTAGTGAATCCTCGCCCCTTCCGGCGTGCTTTCCATGGGTGGCTACTTGTCGGCGGCTTAGTGAATTATATATATAGATTATGTCATATATACAGAGTGTGTGTCTATATATATGAGAGAGAGAGAGAGTCTGTGTTTGCCAATGGAAGACTGCTGGGAGCAAGCATAGCCATGGGTAGTTACCAGTTGATTTCTGCTATTTTATTAGGTGTTTGCCATGGTTGTTAACAGTAGGTAGAGGCTACCTTTTCAGAGTAAAATCTTTTACACCCATTCTTGGGCTTAAGTGTGTGCCTTATTATTTCCAGCTCAGTGTAAGTTACAGTATTTAAAAATGTTTTTTATTTATACAAAAGAAAAAGCTTATAAAAACATACTTTAAATGTTACGTATTTGCATATTGATTTGAATTTATTTTGTAATTTTCTGATTTATGAATGTTTATCACTAAACATACAGTACATTTCTCTTATGAAGATTTCACATTGTGGCAATATTGAATTATGAAACCTGAATCTCAATCTGAATTGTAGCAAAATGTTATTGTCTCATGCCATATAAATGTAAAAAAATGCATACATACACATACACACACAAACATACACATTAGGGCTTCACAAATAATCATTTATTATTAAGCGCTTTTACAGTTATGATTACAGTTGCTGTGATATAGTAATTGCGAAAAACGGCCATTACGGCATTCAATTTCATAATCCTTCTCTATCAAATAGCTTTACCAGTGACAAACTGCTCTAAACAGCAAATGAATGTTGTATCCACCAGTTTCCTAAATGTGAGTGTATTGGCAAATCAGAGGTACTCACATCATTAATGGCTGAACACATTTTTAGATGTCTGATTCTTTTAACACTAGAATTACCAGAGCCTACGAAAAAACTCGTATATCCGGCCCACCTTAAATCGCTTCTTAAAACCTTTCTCACCTCTCCGCCAGCGTCTTTTGTCATCTAAATGTACTGATAAAGACAAGCTGCCAGCAGCCGTCTATTCCATCCCCCCAACGACTTAGAACGTAAACAGGCTTTTCCCAGCTCTTGCCTTGATTGATTACCTGGGAGTGAAGTGGAGTTTTAGAGTAGAAATAATAAGATTGTTATTTGAAACACACGCATTTCATATGTGTTGCATTTCTACAGTAATCTGTGTAAACACATTGTTAAAACAGAAACGTGTTATATATTCTAGTAGCAATTGACAAAATGTAGGCATAAACTATATAATGTATGAAGCCTGAAGTCCAAATATCAAAGAAACACTTTCACAAAAGGTACAAAAAAAAGCCACCGCCAAAAAAACCCCTCTTAGTGTGAGACATTGCTATAAATTAACTATCACTGCTTATGTGGCGTAACAGTATCAGTCGCTGACTGGGAATCAGAAGGTCATGAGTTCGATCCTGCACAACTCCCATTTGAGAAGTGTTCTTATTTTCACTATTTTAGAATAAAAAGATACATTTGATTTCAGTCTGTAACAGCTGGTGTAATTTATGATATTTGTAAAGGTTAGCTTTATTTTTTTAAAATTCACTTTTCATTGTCTCAGTCGCGTTCAGGATCCATCCCTACCGCCCCCCACCTGACACTGCTGTTTTTACATAAAGACGCGCTATAGTTCTGCAGTGTATCACGATACATACGACCGTGTGTTTTTTTCCCCCAATATTGCCAGTCCCCACATGTTGCTGTATGCTGTTTCTTTTGTACTCCAGGACATGCAGAGGAAAGCATAGTAAAGAGCAGTAACTTCAGCGCTATATGCAATCATCAGACACTCCCCATCTGATGCTGTTTTCACATAAAGACGCGCTAAAGCTCTGCAGTGTACTGGTGACTGCATTGTCGTACCAATGCTTGCGAACTGAAGTGTCTGCATGCACTTTTCGTGGCATTATACGTGTATTTTTTGAGCATGACCATGTAGCTCAAACACAGGAACATATGTTGATGTAAAAGTATAACAAAACAAGTGCACTTTTATTCAAGACTATAACCGAAGAAAAAAGAAAGCAAGTTACAGTAGGCGGTTGATATGACAGCTTGCATGGTGGAATGCTAAGAACTGCTGATTTCCATTCTGTGCTATAGAACTTAACATTTGAATCTGATGATTGCATATAGCGCTGTCTTGTTTAGTGTGCGCAAGAACATGCAGGTGGCCAGTTGCTGAGTGCTACAATGCACATTTTAAAAAAGAAAGAGACAAATATATGTGACGTTTTGAAGAAATCATTTTATGACGCGAATAGTACCAATCAGAAAACATCGTCGAAGTAATGCAATATTATTTGAAAACGAACAGCGTCAGGTTGGGTGTGAAGTTATACTGGCACTGTTTGAGTCAGATCAGAAGCTGAATAAGCTGAACAAGCTCCTGTTCTGACTCTAAGTAAAAAAGCATGAATTAATCAACAGAAATAACCGCGATCGATATCACCAAGTGTGATCAAGAGTACTGGTTCGATCCCCACTCACTCCTATATTTGCCATTTTCAGTAGTAAGCTGCTCTTTTGTTAATATTATACAGTACACACATGCACTTGATTTGTGTCTGTACTTGCGCTGTTACTTAGAGAGTCAGATCGGGGGGAGGGGTGATGTTAGAGCGGGTGAGCTTATTCAGTGCTTTTTCTTTCAGTACATGTGCCTTCCCTGTTTGTTTGTATATCTCTGCCTGTCTGTCTCTGTATTACGCAGTGCTCTGTCTGTCTGTGTGTTATGGATCTTGAAAAAAAATAAGTTATAAGGACGGTTTGCTGACTTGGAGCACCACTGCCTTACTGTGCCACAGTAAGTTCGATTCCCAGCTTTGAAGAAAATGTTTTTTTTTTCCTCAAACGGACATTGAATTTATAAATTGGTATGCACTGTAAATCGTTAACTTTAAAATGTCAATCGCGGTTATTTCTGTTGATTAATTCATGCTTTTTTACTTAGAGTCAGAACAGAAGCTTTTTCAGCTTATTCAGCTTCTGATCTGACTCAAACAGCGCCAGTATAACTTCACACCCAACCTGACGCTGTTCGTTTTCAAATAATATTGCATTACTTCGACGATGTTTTCTGATTGGTACTATTCGCGTCATAAAATGATTTCTTCAAAACGTCACATATATTTGTCTCTTTCTTTTTTAAAATGTGCGTTGTAGCACTCAGCAACTGGCCACCTGCATGTTCTTGCGCACACTAAACAAGACAGCGCTATATGCAATCATCAGATTCAAATGTTAACTTATATAGCACAGAATGGAAATCAGCAGTTCTTAGCATTCCACCATGCAAGCTGTCATATCAACCGCCTACTATAACTAGCTTTCTTTTTTCTTCGGTTATAGTCTTGAATAAAAGTGCACTTGTTTTGTTATACTTTTACATTAACATATGTTCCTGTGTTTGAGCTACATGGGCATGCTCAAAAAATACACGTATAATGCCACGAAAAGTGCATGCAGACACTTCAGTTCGCAAGCATTGGTACGACAATGCAGCCACAAGTACACTGCAGGGCTTTAGCGCGTCTTTATGTGAAAGCAGCATCAGATGGGGAGTGTCTGATGATTGCATATAGCGCTGAAGTTACTGCTCTTTACTATGCTTTCCTCTGCATGTCCTGGAGTACAAAAGAAACAGCATACAGCAACACATGGGGACTGGCAATACTGGGGGAAAAAAACACGCGGTCGTATGTATCGTGATACACTGCAGAACTATAGCGCGTCTTTATGTAAAAACAGCAGTGTCAGGTGGGGGGCGGTAGGGATGGATCCTGAACGCGACTGAGACAATGAAAAGTGAATTTTAAAAAAATAAAGGTAACCTTTACAAATACAGTGGAACCTCGAGATACGATCACCTCTGTATACGAGAAATTCAAAATACGAGGAAAGTATGAGCGAAAAATTCAGATCTAAATACGAGCATTGGCTCGCGTAACGAGCCACGAGCCGGCTTAGCGAGGGGGCGTGGTAGCAGTTGCGAGCCGCGATCTGCGGTGTCTGCGTTTCTCACGTAAGTGCACAGGTGGGAAACTGCCCACATCCATGATTGTTCCTGTGGCTGATGGGCTGCAGCTGCCATGTCCTCCCCGCATATATAGAGAAGTGCGAGCCGGTTAAGGGGGAGAAAAAGTAAAAGAAAAGAAAGAGAGAGAGCGCACGCACGCACGCAGGCAGGCAGGCAGGCAGGCGAGTGAGTGAGTGAGTGCAGGCTCGCGTGTAGCTGAACAATGATTTGAACAGGCGAGCCAAACAGCTGAAGCAGGACGTTGTAGAGAAGGTCAGCTGCATTAAGAGTGTCTCGCCTGTTGCAGAGCCCGCAGGTGAGACGCTAACAGAGAAGAAGCACCGGGGATTGTCATCTGTTTTTTAAAGACGGCATCCTTTTGACGTTTTAACCTCGTGTTAAAGGATTGTTATTCTTGTGTATTTTAAACCTCCAGTTCACAACTGTTTTAAGGATTATTTATTTAAAGATTTATTGAATGCTCTACTGCACTTTGGACACCTGTTTTGATTCTTTTAATAATCAGTTATATTATTTACCAGTGCTATTTATTAAAGGTAGACTACAGTATATATAATTTATCAGTGTTATTTGTTAGGAAAATTGATTTTTATGTTAATATATTTGGGGTGCAGAACGGATTAACTGGATTTCCATTATTTTCAATGAGGAAGTTTGTTCTAGATACGAGAAATTCGCTATACAAGCTCAGTGCTGGAACGAATTAAACTCGTATCTAGAGGTTCCACTGTATCATAAATTACACCAGCTGTTACAGACTGAAATCAAATGTATCTTTTTATTCTAAAATAGTGAAAATAAGAACACTTCTCAAATGGGAGTTGTGCAGGATCAAACTCATGACCTTCTGATTCCCAGTCAGCGACTGATACTGTTGCGCCACGGAAGCAGTGATAGTTAATTCATATCAATGTCTCAAACTAAGGCGGGTTTATTTGGCGGTGGCTTTTTTTTGTACCTTTTGTGAAAGTGTTTCTTTGATATTTGGACTTCAGGCTTCATACATTATATAGTTTATGCCTACATTTTGTCAATTGCTACTAGAATATATAACACGTTTCTGTTTTAACAATGTGTTTACACAGATTACTGTAGAAATGCAACACATATGAAATGCGTGTGTTTCAAATAACAATCTTATTATTTCTACTCTAAAACTCCACTTCACTCCCAGGTAATCAATCAAGGCAAGAGCTGGGAAAAGCCTGTTTACGTTCTAAGTCTACTTCTACTGGTGAGGGGACGCTGGCGCACGCATGTTGTTGCCGCTCCTCCCTGTAAACAACACTTCTCACAAAATTCGCCTAATTCTACACTTTCTTACGTTTGTTTTATTTCTTTTATTGTACGTATAGTTCGTGGATACAGCTGACTCGAATTGTATGGATTTGGCTTATATTTACAGATTTTATGGACTCTACTTTGACTGGGAATAGCTGAGTCTGTGGATCACGGGACGAGAACCTTCAAGCATTTCTTTGTGCCTGGCAATCTAGGACCTCGGGATGATCTGTCTCCGTGATTATATTTAATTCGCTTTGCTGATCTGCTCCCGTTTCATCTTATAGTACTATACGACTGGGAACTGATCTGATGTTCTTATTAACCTGGCTTTTGGCTCCGGGGCAATCACGCCTGAAATTACTAAGCGTTACATTTTGTGACTGTGTATTGGAACCTCCAACTCCTGCTACCTCCTCTTGCTATGCTTTCTGCTGATTGCTATGGCTGCTCACCTACGCTACCACACCCGCCTGTCCTACCGGTTCCACTCTGCTGTGCTGCTTCTCCACTGCTATTCAGATAAGTATTACTCAGCATCATGCTAAAATACTCTCATGACAAACTCCTTCTTATTAAACAGTTTGTCCAGAGCAAATGGTCTGACTACAACATCCTAAAGGACGCCGGTATTTTGCAGCGCCCGAAATATATACATCGCGGGTCAGGTCACCGCCACCGCCGGGCTGCGAATGAAAAGACCACCGGCAGCATTTGCTCAGGAATACGCCGTCCTTCTCATGACCCTGGAAATAGAATTGTCAGTGTGCCAAATTTGCATTATGTGGGAATAAACCCTGATTGCGGCTCTGTGCAGAAAGAAGCCTCATTATGTAATATTGCACTGTTTAACTCGAGGTCTCTTAATGGCAAAGCATTGGTGTTGTCAGAACTCATCACTGACACCAAACTTGATATTCTGTGTCTAACGGAGACTTGGCAAAAACCAAACGAATTTGCGTCTCTCACAGAGGCGACTCCAATTGGTTTCACTTTCCACTCAGAGCCTCGCAGCTCAAGACATGGCGGCGGGCTGGCAGTAATTATCAGAGAAGACTTAAACGTTAAAAGAATCCCAATTGACTGCCCATTGTCTTTTGAGTGCCTGGCTCTTAAACTAACAACGGAATCAGGTCCTGTCTCACTCATTGTTCTTTATCGTCCCCCAAAATACAATGCATCCTTCTTATCCGATCTGATTGAACTTTTGACCCACCTAAGCTCTTACTCTCAGAGAATTATCCTTCTTGGTGATTTCAACATCCATATTGACACCCCCACATCTAAACTGAGAAATGAATTCCTGTCCTTACTGGACTGTTTTGACTTGACACAACATGTTGATTTTCCAACCCATTGTGGCGGTCATATATTGGACTTGATCTGCACTTCTGGACTATCTGTTGCCAACATTTACAGCACTGATTTGGGACTCTCTGACCATAAAGAAGTATTTTTCACTGTCTCATTACCTCTCCCACCTCTTACCTGTAAACGACAAATTTCTTACAGAAACCTTAAAAATATCTGTCCCTCTATCCTTTCTGGATCCATTTCTGATCTTTTACTGTCTGCACCTATTCCATCAACACTAGATAGTTTTGTTCACCACTATAACACAGCCCTTCACTCAGCATTAGATAAAACAGCTCCTTTAAAACATAAGGAGGTTTCCTTTAAACGTTCAGCTCCTTGGTATAACTCAGAATTGCGATCTATGAAAGCAGCTGGCCGACGCCTTGAGAGAATGTCACGTAAGACTGGCCTCACCGTGCACATCCAGGCTTTCTCTGACCACCAAAGAGCTTACAGAGAAGCACTAACTTCTGCCAAGAACACCCATTATGGCAGAATAATAGAAAGTAGCCATGATAACCCAAGGGTTTTGTTCTCTGTAGTTAATAAACTACTCGAACCCGCATCTGGTCCAACTACCTCTTCTACTGAAGTCTGTGAGGAATTCCTCCACTTTTTCCGTAACAAAATTAAAGATCTAAATAATTCAACCAACATAAATACATCATCTGTTTATATCTCTCCCTGTTTTCCCACTCCATCCAGCTCCTTCTCTAAGTTCTCACCAGTCACATCTGTGTTTGTTAATGACCTGCTTTATAAGATGAGGCCGACTACTTGTGTACTGGACCCCATCCCCACCACACTACTTAAATCCTGCCTTCATGCCATAATCCCGACTGTTACAACAATAATAAACTCATCCCTTGACACTGGCTCTGTGCCGCTCACTTTTAAAATTGCTTCTGTAACACCAACGTTAAAAAAGTCTGGCCTTGATGCTGACAATCTTAACAATTTCCGGCCTATTTCCCACTTACCTTTCCTGTCAAAAGTTCTTGAGCGTGTTGTAGCTTCCCAACTCACCAATTACCTAACCTCTAATAATTTGATGGAACCCTTTCAGTCTGGTTTCAGGGCGCGGCACAGCTGTGAAACTGCTCTGCTACGGGTAACCAATGATTTGCTTATGGCAGCAGACTCTGGACAAACCAGCATATTAATTCTGTTAGACCTCAGTGCAGCATTTGACACTGTCAGACATGACATCCTACTGTTCAGAATGGAGAACATGCTGGGTATCTCTGGCACTGCCCTCCAGTGGTTCAAGTCCTATCTGACTGATAGGCAAGAGTTTGTTAGTCTTGGCAACAGTAGATCCAGCTCAGCGCCAGTCACACAAGGAGTCCCTCAGGGCTCTGTCCTCGGTCCTCTGCTTTTCTGTATTTATATGCTTCCCCTTGGCCATATTATCCGTAGTTATGGATTGGGTTATCATTTTTATGCAGATGATACTCAGCTCTACTTCAATGTTAAAAGTGGAACTTCATCAGAGCTTTCTCAGCTCACAACCTGCCTTAGTGAAATTAAAACCTGGATGGAGCAGAACTCTTTAAAATTAAATTGCAATAAAACTGAACTCCTGCAAATTGGGACTAAAATGCAACTTAATAAAATGAGCTCCTTCCCAGTCCATCTTGGCAGTGATCTCATCAGACCTGCCTCTACTGTAAAAAATCTTGGTGTCATTTTTGACTCCTCCCTCACTTATTCCGCCCACATAAATCACATTAAGAAACTTTCTTACTTTCACCTCCGTAACATATCCCGTGTTCGCTCCTTCCTCTCCTTTTCTAATGCTGAGAAACTTGTCCATGCTTTTATCACATCCCGCATCGATTATTGTAATTCCCTACTGGCAGGTGCCCCTTCTAATCTTATATCACAGCTCCAGCTTATTCAAAACTCAGCTGCAAGAGTCCTTACTCGAGTCAGCAGCAGCGAGCACATCACACCCATCCTGCTCCGCCTTCACTGGCTCCCTGTGTCCTACAGAATCGAATATAAAATCCTACTAATAACCTACAAAGCTTTAAATAACCTCGCGCCAAACTACATCAGTGACCTTCTCCATCACTATGTGCCTGCCCGCCCACTAAGGTCCTCTGATTCTGGTAATCTTATTGTGCCCGTCACTAATCTACACTCCATGGGTGACAGGGCCTTCAGCTGTATAGCGCCCAGATTCTGGAATGACCTACCAAAATTAATCAGGTCAGCTGACTCCATGAATTCTTTTAAAAACAACTCAAAACTCATCTGTTCAGGAAGGCTTTTAGCTCTACTTGACTTTATTACCTTTCTCTCAGTTTACTTCTCTGTTAAGATGCTCATGTAACCTGTATGTGTGTGCGAGACCATCAATTATGTTGTCTGTTTTTTTTTCAGAATTTACTGTCTTAATCTTCTTTGTTTATTTATCCGATTTGTACAATGCTATATACTGTATATTCTGCCGTTCTTTATTTATTCTGTAAGTGCCTTGAGCATGGGAAAGGCGCTATATAAATAAAATGTATTATTATTAAGTCGTTGGGGGGATGAAATAGCCGGCTGCTGGCAGCTTGTCTTTATCAGTACATTTAGATGACAAAAGATGCTGGCGGAGAGGTGAGAAAGGTTTTAAGAAGCGATTTAAGGTGGGCCGGATATACGAGTTTTTTCGTAGGCTCTGGTAATTCTAGTGTTAATAAACATGAAATTTCAATATACCAATATCTATTTATCAGATTTGTGTCTAAGCAAATTCATTCAAAATTCATCTAATATGATCAAGATATTGTAAAGTGCCCAAAAGCATTACCAGTCCCTGCATTGAGCTGGACAATATTCATCTGCAGTTTAACCATAGAAGTCTGTCTTATCTTAAAAAAGTGAAAATTAAAATGGTCCAATATAGTGTAACTCATTTGTGCCAGGGCTGGGACAAACTGTAGATTCTATTTTAAATAAATTATCAATTCTAATAATGCAAATCAATGCTTACCTTGTAGAATAGTTATTGTTTCATATTGTTAAGAATGCTTAACGGGTTTGTATAAGCTGTGCGAATAAGTAGGTGTGTGCAAGCAAAGAAGTAGCTAGTAGTGAATAAGAGAGACAAATAAACTGCTGCAAAACATCTACGAATAAGTATCTAATTTCAACTTTGTTGATTTTTGCCATTTCATTGACTAAATCAAAGTAAGCATCACATAAGATATTCCTTACATAGGAGGGATAAATATGGATAGAAAAATAGCAACACAAGGTTTGAGAATAAGGTGGCTGTTGTCTCTTTAAAAGACAAATCCATCCACCTGTATAAAAAGACCTAGAAAAGGTCTGGGGACAGGTGTACAAAGAGATCAAAGATTAACTAGGTTTCCGATTACAGAGCAGCAAGGAAGAAAAATCTATCTACCTCAGATTTTTGCTTGTATATGGTTGGTTTTAATTATTTAAATGGTTTTATTTTTTATGAGGATTTTAAATGTTTTTGTACATCTAGTCTATATATACAGTATATATAAAATCCTAAGCCTAAAAGTGCAACAATTTTATGTGATGTTTTTATGTCACATTATTTGACACGCTTTAAATCGGGATTATTTTAAAACCTACATATATATGTTTGGTATCATTCTTTTCAGAATTTATCGAACTTTAATGTGATGTTAGATTTTCAGATTCTTATTCCATTTTTAAATTATAAACTAAAAAATATCATGAACTCACGCCCCACGAGATGAGACTTTGTGCCAACAGATTTAACCATGCCCGGGGCCAGAAATAAAGGACAAAGAGTAGGACAGCTGCTGTACAGGCTTTTAAATGTTTGAAGCACTGCGTGAGATGCAGATCACACGGCATGGCAGCAGCAGCAGCATGCCAGCAGCTGATCAAGCAAAGAGGAGGTAAAAAAAAATGTATGTGCTTCCTATTGTATTTTATATAGCAAAGTGCTTTAAAACAAAGAAAAACAAATATTCAGTAAAAAATACAGTTCACAGAAAAAAACAAAACAATATAAATACAAACAAATGAGTAAATAACTAAAAAGCTACAGTATACATAGCATTTGTACATAAGTCTAAACACATCTTAAGAATAAGCCCTTACGCTGCACCAAAAGACAGTGAATAAAAATAAATTTTCTGCTTAGATTTAAATCTATAAATTGAGGGAAAAGCTGAAATTTCATAAGGCGGAATGTTCCAAAGCCTCAGGGCTACTATTGTGAAAGTACGGTCACCCATTAGTTTCTGACGTGTGAGTGGAATTCATATTAATAACTGATCCGAGTACCTGAGAGCTCTGGATAGTAGATATGGGTAAGAAGATCAGCAATATACAGTATGACGAAGCAGACCCATTCAGTACACAAATAATTGTAAAATTCACCCTATATTGTACTGGAAGCCAGTGCAGGGAAGCCAGAATAGGTGAGGTATGCTCTCTTTTTTTTGGTGCCCGTCAACACCCTTGCAGCCACATTCAGAACCAACTGGAGCTGAGACAAAGGCAATTGAGAGAGACCAGTAAAAAATGAACTGCAGTAATCCAGGAGTGAGGAAACAAAAGCATGAATCAGCTT
Source organism: Erpetoichthys calabaricus (assembly GCF_900747795.2). NCBI lineage: Eukaryota > Metazoa > Chordata > Cladistia > Polypteriformes > Polypteridae > Erpetoichthys > Erpetoichthys calabaricus. The sequence goes on along the minus strand of NC_041402.2, from coordinate 108,779,781 downwards.
TTGCAAGTCATTACATGACTAAAAAGGATTGACTTTAATAATAGCCCTAAGTTGAAAAAAGCAGCTCTTTACAACAGCATTTATCTGTTTGTCAAATTTAAGTATGGTGTCAAAATCAGACCTAGATTTCTTACATGTGATCTAATATGTGAAGTCAATGGTCTCAGATTATTTTAATTATATTGGTAGATTTGAAAAGACCAAAAAGGATAACATCTGCCTTGGATTCATTTAGCTGGAGAAAATGTAATATGCTCAAGGTAGTGAAAAAAGGGAAGTTATTGATGCCTTGTCACCAGATTTTAAAGGAAGATAGATTTGGGATTCATCTGCATAGCAGTGATAATCAATGTTATAGTTTCTTAGGATCCTACAAAATGGCAACATGTACTAAGAAAAAAGAACAAGTCCCAGAATTGATCCTTGTGGAATACCACATGTAACAGAAGCTACAGAGGACAATATGTCACCAACTTAACAGTATATATCCTACTTTTCAGCTGAAAACTACCCAAGGGCCATATCCTTAATTCCCACTTTTTGTTCAAGAAGATCAATGAAGATATCTGCTCAACTGTATCAAAAGCTACACTAAGATCCAAACAATCAAAATAGCATATTTTCCTGAATTAACTGCAGACTGCAAATCATTTGTCACTCTCAGAAGAGCTGATTCAGTGTTATAGAATTCTCTGAAAACAGACCGAAAATCATCTAACGATGATATTTTTAAATCGTTTGGCTTTTAAAATAAAGAACAGTCTATTTTTGTAACATCTTGTCTGTGTGCCGTTCACTTGTTCTAGTTTATCGTCAGTATGACTATTTGATGCCCTAAGTTGAACCACTGCCAGGTATGCAGAAAAAATGGAGTATCACACTCCTCTACACAGCTTCAAGTGCTGCTATGTCTTTCTTGTACCATAGTGTCCAGAACTGCACATATCACCCCAGATTAAGTCTTACTAGTGCATTATATAGTTTGAGAACAATGCCCTGTGACTTAAATTTAAAGTTTTCATGATGTAGTGAAAAGTAAAGCAAAATGACTCCTTTTATTGGATAACTACAATATGCAAGCTTTCAAGGCAACTCAGGCCCCTTCTTCAGGCAAGATGTAATCATGATATAACGTAATATTTTATTTGACTTTTTAATCTCTACATAGCTTAGTCAATGAAATATTACAGCAACATATACCCCCTTAACCCTTTTTAGCGGTTGATTACTGTATGACAATTTCTCCAATCTTCTATCTATAATTGATATTCCTTTTCCCCATGTGTACCTCTTTGCATTTTGCTAGGTTAAATTGGATGTATGCCTAGTTCTAAAAGTTCACCAGGGGCCTCATGTATAAAGCTGTGCATAGAATTCACACTATAACATGGCATACGGACAAAAGCAGAAATGTGCTAACACACAAAAAAATCCAGATGCATAAATCTGTGTGAACGCCAACTTCCACGTTCTTCCGCTACATAAATCCTGGTCAGCGTGAAAAGTAACGCACGTGCATGCGTCTGCTGTCCCGCCCCAACTCCTCCCAGAATTACGCCTCTTTGAATATGCAAATCAATATAAATAGCCCTTAAGTGCAGCCTTCTGTGAAAAGACAATGGCAAAAGCACGGGGGAAAATAGAAGAATTTCAGCGAATACCAAGTGGAGGCAAGGAAAAATGTACTATTTGTTGGTTTAAACAGTGATATATCAACAAAAGGAAGTTGATCAAGTGACACAGAGTGTCAGAGAAACTCGAAAGCTCAAGTTCACAAAATCGCACAGTGCCCAAAATAAAGAAGTTGTCAGATATCAAAGTTGCCGTGAAAAGGCGAGTTGTAGCCCACTGTCTGAATGTCATATGAAAGCTTATTAGGGTACAGAGAAAAAAAAATAGGTACACAGTGGGGAAAAAAGCACGAAATGTCTACTTAAATCTCGAAATTTCCACTTTAATCACGTAGTTTATTTTGTTATTAAACTAGAACATCATAAACTTCATCTTAAAATCGTTTAATTTACTAGTTTCTCAAATCCCATTGTAACTAAAGTAGCATGTTAAATGCTTTGTTTTGTATTTGATCTCTTATGTGCTCTATATGCACTACCTTCTTCTTAAACGGGCTTTCTCTTCCTCCAACAAACACAGAACCCATTACATTCGTAATATTACAGCTCTCTGAATAATTAAAATACAGAGATGTATACGTGATATCATTTTCATGATGATAGGAGTTAAAGCATGTTATTAAACATGGGAACATGGTGGCGCAATGATAGTGACGAACAGGAGCCGCGTCCACAGATTGTTCCTGCCTCCCGCGAGATGCTTGCTGCACCGTGCGTGACCTTAGGTGAAATAATTTATTGCAGCAGTACTGTCTCTTTCAAACGTACTAACCCCCAATTCCTGACCTTCCTTTTCTTTCTCCAAGTAACCAATTGCCACACAATCAGCTCTGTAATAGATGTTAAGCCATCTGTAAGCTTAGAACTGCAATTCTTCAAAACTTTTAAGGAACATTGAAATATCTTCGTAGTACATGTTTAATTACTCTATTCATCTGTCTTTCCACAGTGTCGCGCCAGCCCCAGCAAGAATACAGAACGAGGCAGGAACAATCTGTGAACGGAGTGCCAGCTCCTTGCTAGCACTGCGGCACCATGTCCTCATATGTTTAATTATTAACAATATAGATTATTTAAATGAAGTTAAACTTTTATCTGTATAATATAATAAACATATTTTGCTGCATTTCATCTTAAAAATGATATCGTCATCATATGTAAATGCGTGCTTTATAAAGTGGCGCATGTTGTGCAATATTATAACTGTATTGCAAGTTTACAGTGAGGTAATTGTACTTGTAAGTGAGGTAATTGTACTTGTAAGTACAAACAGTTCTTTAAGGAGCACTTGATGGATTGATTGAGTGCATTTATAGTTCTTCGAATGAAACTGTTTCTGAACCACAAGGTCCGTACAGGAAAGGCTCTGAAGCGTGTATCAGATTAGAGCAGTTCAAATAGCGAATGGCTGAGGCAGCGTGTGCTTGATTCTGTATACCAATAATTCTCTTTCCGATCAGCTGCTCCGAGTGGTGCAGTGAGAAGTAACAATGCTAAAGCAGCTATGGTATTTGGAATAGTTTGGCCATTCCGTGGACCATTATATTGTTACAGGTTAATTACAATCAGATGCTTTAAACTAATAAACAATATGTGGTTAATTTCAGTGTATTTATAAAGTCACATCAGGGATGTGGATCTGAAAAAGAAAGGGAAACCACACTGGAACAGTAGCACTGCTTTGACGCTGGGTGCCGCCAGTTTGCAAAACCGAGCGGAGAACTTGTGTACGCCAGGGTTTGAGCTACCGTGAAAATGTGCATGGCTTTACGGCAAGTTTAGATTTTATACATCGCGATTTGAGAGCAGAAACGGGCTTACGTAACATTATTGTGTGTATGCTCCGTTTATACATGAGGGCCCCAGGTCTTTTTGAATTGTTTTTGCTGTCTCCTCATTGTCTGTAGTCCTTCCAATTTTAGTGTCATCTCTGAATTTCACAGGTGTACTAACTATACCTGAATCAATGTCATTAATATAAATAATAAAAAGTAATGGTCCAAGGACAGACCTTGCTCCATGTGGAACATTCCTACTCTTTGTCTACTGCCAATTAACCAACTAGAAATCTAGTTTTGTAGGTTAACTCTGATGTCCACAGCTCCTAGGTGAAGAATTAATCTTTGATGTGGGACTGTATCAAATGATTTTGGAAAATCTAGGTTAATTATGATGTTGCTTTGTTTTTGTCAGCTATTCCAGTTGCTTCTCTAAAAATCTAAAAGATTGGTTTGGCAGGACCTTCCTCTCATAAACCCTAGCTGACTGCTATTGAGAATATTTTCATTTGGTAATTTTTAAATTTACTTATTATGGTTTCCATATTTATGGCACAGAAATAGGAGTTATTGCTCTGTAATTACTAATATCCATTTTGTCTACCTCCTTGAAGACTGGAGTCATATTTGCAACTTTCTAGTCCTCAGGTACATCTCCTTTCTCATATGACTGCTCAAATATGTCTAATAACAGTTAACAGAGGATGTCTTTCATTTCTTTCAATACAATTGGTAAGATTCCATCAGGTCCAGGGGTTTTACTGGTCTGCAGTGTATTGAGGGCTGGAAGCACATCTAACTCTTCTATTTTAATATCTATGAAGTTGGAGTTTGTTTTTACTTCTGCATGAAGCACGCCACTTGTATCTTCCTTTATAAATACTTGGGTGAAACATTTGTTCAGTTCATTTTCTATTTCCTTCTCATTTTCAGTGATGTGTCCATTTGTGTCCTTAAGGTTTCTTAAACAATCTTTTGTCTTTTAAATGGAATAGTACTGAAAAAAATTGCTTGTTGTTTGTGCTGGCTTAACCAGCCATTTTTTTTACTTTGGTTTCTCTTTTGATGTTTTGAATGCTTTTTTGATCTCTTGCTGTAGTGTTCAATATTCCTCTATATCAGAATTATCTGGGTTTTTTTTTTTTTTTTTCCTTGTACAGTGATCTTTTAAGTTTTACTTTATAAATAATTCTCCTATTTATCTATTTTGGATGATTTTTTTAGTCTTTATGTTTAATTACCTTTCGGAATAAACTTATTTTGAGCATAGATCAGAAGACTTCTGAAGTGACAACAGCTGTCACTTATAATTCTTGAGTTTTTATATTTAGTGTTTTGCAGATAATTCCTCATCCACATTTTGTGTGTTCTCAAAGATTATCTCAAATTTTACCATGTTTTGATCACTGTTGCTTATTGCATCAATAACTTCTGTTCTTATTAATTTGCCTTTATTGTTTGAAAAGATGAGATCTAGACAGGTGTCACCACATGTTTGGGTGAGACAAACTGGGTAAAAAAAAGTTATTTTCCATCTTCATCATATCAGGTTCCTCTTTTGTATTCCTAATAGGAGCTTCCCAATCAATGTTTGGAAAGTTAAATTCACAGAAGAGCACTACATTCTGTGTTTTGTACATATATATCTCTCATTTGATTAAATAATATGTCATTATCTTAACATATCAGAATTTGGCAGCCTGTAGCAAACTACAATAACCAGATCTCTGCCTTTTCTTCTTACTAGCTTAACCCAGAGTGATTCTGACGTGTTTCCTTCTTCCATTTTGAAGATAATGGGCCTGAATATTATTTTTCACAAATAGTGCCTCACCCCCTCCTTTCTTGTTTATCTCTCATGAAGCTTGTGTAGCCACTAATATTATATTCCTCTCCATCAAACTCATTTAGCCATGACTCTGTAATTCCTAAAATATCATAGTTTGAAGTCAACATTGTGGCCTCTAGTTTATGCAATTTATTTCTAATGCTTCTTTTATTTTGATGATGGATCTTTCTAAAAAGTAAGGGTTTTGGTACTGTAATTATTTGGAATCAGTAGTACTGAAAATTGCTTAATTTTTTGCAGTTACGCTGTTTCTCCAAAACTCCATGAAAAGCCTGTTAGTGCTACAATGCTAACTACCCCCAATTAATAAGCAATCGGCTCTACCCAAGCACTTTGAGCTGCATTATTTGTATGAAAATGTGCTATATAAATAAAATGTTGTTGTTGTTGTACCTGGCTGTTAGTCCACAAACAAGGAAGCTATGATGTATTCCAGAATTGACCTGCAACTGACCTTAATTAGGCAACAATACTTGCAAAAAAGCAAACTAAAACTCCACATAAACTAAAACGTGTTTTCCATTTGCTTTGTTCTGAATCAGCAGATGTTTTACTACTTTGTTTTAGTATCTAGTTAGTGTGGAGGCGTTTCATACAGTAAACTTTCAAAAGTAATAAACATTTATATACAGGTCACATTCCGTTACAACAATGTGCCAGGGATCTAAAAAATATTTTGTTGTAAGTAAAATTTCGTAGTAATGAGATTCTGTATTTGTTGCTATAGTGCTTTCTTTTAACTTGTGTCCAGGTGTTTGCAAGCAATTCAATAACTTCTTTCACGTTAATTTATCTCCTCCTGTCTACAAGTTATGCTGATGAGAATTTTTCTCAGCATTTACCTCGCACTAATACATTTTCAGGGTGCAAATGATGCCCAAATCCAATGGCTGAAGCACTGCCACATAATTGGGAGGGAGGAACTCAACTCGAACATTATCTAAATATAGAAGCATGCTGTGAGAAGCAGAGTTATCATTCAGAAGCAGAATAATCCTTTTCTTTTTCTTCATATTGTGAGGTTTCGCATACGAATGCGCTGAGGCCCAAGGTTTGCAACCCAAGATTTTTCTTCTATTTTTCCTTGGTCTTTCAAGAAAGTTGACAATGTCAATGGTGAAATTTCCAAATTCACTGGCAATGTCTTTTTTCCTTTTGCCAGAATCGAGAGCTGCAAAAATATCAAGCTTTTTTTCTAAAGTGAACTGTTGTCATATTTTTGTGTCTGCCATTTCTATAGGAGGGGTGACAGTGAGTTAAATTCCAATAGATGTTTTTTGAAATTTTGACGAGCAATAAGCAAAAGGTATCACTGAAAATCACAGAAAACAAACAGCAAAAAAACAACACGAGGAAAGTTAGAAGAAAGAGAAAAATTTACAATGTTTCTGTTCGGGGATCATTGTGCACAACTGAGCTGTGACCATAAACCTAACTGCTCTGTGGATGATTCATTCAGGCATTTCAAGGTCTTTTTGGCACTTTGTCAATGTCAATGTCAATGTTAATTTATTTATATAGCACATTTAAAACAACATAGTAATGCTGTGGCCAAAGTGCTTTACAATAATAGAATAAAAGAAAAACAAAATAATTAACATAAAACATAAATAGAAATAAAATATATGAACATAAAATAAAATACATAATAAATAGAAGTAATGTTATATACATAAAAAATAAAAGTAATGTTATATAATCACAAAGAGGAAACCATCAGTATTACTGAAGGTCATGGAATGCAAGTAAATAGAAATGAGTCTTTAGTCTTGTTTTGAGCAGTTCAATTGTAGACGACTCCTTTATGTGATGAGGTAAAGAGTTCCACAGGCGAGGAGCAGCAGCTGCTAAAGCCCTGTCCCCCTTGGTTTTACACTTGGTATGAGGGACAACCAGAGACAGATGACCAGAAGATCTAAGCACTCTGGATGGCTGGTGTAAAACACACAGTTCAGATAAATAGGCAGGAGCAAGCCCATGTAAAGATTTAAAAACTAGTAGCAAGATTTTAAAATCAATTCGAAAACTGACAGGCAGCCAGTGTAAAGAAGCTAAAATAGGAAAAACAGAGTCATACTTTCTTGCCCCAACCAGAAAGCGAGCAGCAGCATTTTGGACCAACTGTAACATGCGTATCAGAGATTTGTTAATCCCAGAATACAGCGAATTGCAGTAATCGAGGCGAGAAAAAATAAACGCATGAGTAGCTATCTCAAGATCCCTATAAGATAAAAAAAGGCTTTATCTTACCTAATATACGAAGTTGGAAAAAGCAACTCTTGACTACAGAATTTACTTGTTTCTCAAAAGAGAGGTTACTGTCAAAGGTAACACCAAGATTGCGGACTTGAGGTTTGGAAAAGACAGAGAAAGAGACGAGAAGTCCAAGACCAATTTGGACTTTAGCTGATGGACCCACTATAAGCACCTCTGTTTTATTTTGATTTAGGTCAAAAAAATTATTAGCCATCCAGGATCTTAGTTCAGACAGACAGTTGTGGAGTTGATTTGTTGTAGAGTTGCAGACAGGAATATAAACCTGTGTATCATCAGCATAGCACTGAAAAGCAATGTTAAATTTCCTAAAAGTAGATCCAATAGGGTGCAGGTATATAGAGAATAAAATAGGACCCAAAATGGATCCCTGAGGAACACCATATTTAAGAGGAGCAGTAGATGAAGAAGAGGAATTAAAATTCACTGAAAAGTGTCTACCAGTTAAATATAAACCTGAACCAGTTAAGAGCAGCCCCTTTGAGCCCAACAAGATGTTCAAGCCGCATCAGCAATATTTCATGGTCAATGGTGTCAAAGGCAGCGGACAGGTCAAGGAGGAGAAGGACTGCCGCATCATCTGAGTCAGTAATAAGAGAGATGTCGTTGAACACTTTCAGGAGTGCCGTTTCAACACTATGATAACGCCTAAAGCCAGATTGGTAGATAAGGTGATCAACCAATTGATTATAAATAATTCTTTCTAGAATTTTAGCCAGAAATGGCAGTTGAGAAATTGGACGAAAATTGGCTAAAACTCCAGGATCTAATTCTGCCTTTTTCAGACGGGGATGGACTACAGCATGTTTAAAAAATGAGGGCACACTTTGTTGTAATGAAATTAGGGCACATACTTAGTTGTAATGAAAGTATCCGCTGAATGCATTTCGTAGTAACGATATTTTTATAGTCTCTGTCTTATGCAGAAACTGTCGGGACCATAAAATATTTCGTTGTAATGAAAATTTCATATTAAAGATATTCGTTGTAATGGAATTTGACCTGTATACATAAAATCCAACGTCTGTCTCTTTATATGTCTATTTTAACGGATTTAGATCGGGTTTGTATCTATAATTTGCATTAACGTGCCGTGTGATTTTGCGACTTGTCTCATCACGCTAAGTATCATAGTTCAAGATAAGTTTCCGAATCCGAGAGAGACGGTGCAGGCCAAGGGGAGGGAGGCGGGGCCCTTCTCAATCACGCACCAGCCTACCTCTCGCCACGTGATAGACTGAATCTTGCCTCCACAAAGCAAGCAATACCTGTTTGTTCAACAGACATCATCTACAGATTAAGGTGTAAGGTGTGACATTTTTGAGAGAAAAATCAGAGCTACATGTTGTGATATATGGCCGGCAGTTTATCTCGACCAATACCCCCAAGCTGCCAGATGGAGCCCTCCCTGCAACATGGAGGTGCCCCGTATTCCAGCAGGGCATCATGGACCTTGGAGTTTTAATTCACAGCCCTCCTGGATACTGTGGGGGCCGCTGCAGGGAAGAACAGGGAGTGGTACTTTCCGTATAGCCCGGAAGTACTTCCCAGTCACGGGAGCAGAAGAAATGATGTACTTCCGGGCTGAAGAAAAGAAGAGTTTTGAGCTGACCCGGAAGTGCTAGGAAGTCACGTGGACTGAGGGGCAGAAGCACTTCCAGGTCAAGGACTTTAAAAGGACTGTGGGAGATCCCATCAGTGAGCAGAGTTGGGAGGAAGGGTGACTTAGCTGCTGGGAGTGGAGGATTAGGAATTGTATTGTATTGATTAGTGATTTATTGAGTATTGTGGAGTGTAGGTGCTTTGTGCACACTGTTATTATAATAAATTCAAATATTGGAATTTTACCTGGTGTCAGAACGTGTTGTCTGAGGGTTCAAGGGGACGACAGCGCCCCCTATCTGTCACAATGTGTTTTTCAGAGTGTAGCTGCTGATTACCAGAGATGTCATGGCCACGTGCTTTTCTCCCCATGCAGGAGACACTTTCCAATCACACCTGAACACGATCAGATATAGTGCCAACGTCTATTGATTTTTGAAGTTTGTCCTGTTTCAGTACTACGTGGGCACAGCTGCGGGGGAAAGCTAGTATTAAATAAACACCCCATAAACATGCCATGGACTTCTTTCATTGGGCAGAAACACTTTTTCTCCAGGTAAAAAATATGGTAGGTATTTTGCACCGCTGCAATTTCCATAATTATTAACTGAAAGACTACTTGAAAATTATGCACTATTAAGTTTATCAGGCGAAGAACTCGTTTCAGATAGCAAAGTGTATAACAGAAGACAAGCTCTGCTCATAGCATACAGCAACGTTTCTTCTCTAATCTGCCAAACTTTTGTGGATAGGTTGACTGCTATTGTCAAGGATGGCCTGTACGGTCCTCTCCATACACCTTTCCACCACCATTGTCCACATTCATAACCAGCACCGAGCTAGCCTTCTTCACCAGCTTGTCCAGCATCTTCATTTACTTATCTGTCATACTGCCTCCCAAACACACAGGAGCAAAGAAGAGGACACTGGCAACAACTGTCTGAGAGAACAAAGACAATATTTCACCACATATGTTGAATGATCTGAACCTTAGAGGACATCTGTGATCACAAACCAGTCCAGTCTGTAATCACTGTGGACACCTAGATATTTGTAAGTCTGCAGCACCTCAATGTCCTCCCCTCAGATGTTAACAGGCTGAAGGGAGACCTTAGACCTGTGGAAGTCCATAATCATCTCCTTGGTCTTCGTTGTGTTCAGAACTTGGCAGTTCTTATTGCTCCAGTCAATGTCCTCCAGTATATTTCCCTCCTGCCTATTCCTTATACACACCACAACAGCTGTATCATCAGAGTACTTCTGAATATGTCAAAAGTCTGACTTATATTTAAAGTCTTTTGTGTATGATGTGAACAGGAATGGGCCAGAACAGTCTCTTGTGTGACCACAATTTTGCTCACTACTTGTCCCAGAGGCACAGTTTCCCAGTTTGACAAACTGCAGTCATTAGTAAGTTATGAATTCAGGAAGTGAAAATGGAATCCACACCCAACCTCTCCAGTTTATCTGAGAATGGAGAGTTAGATGTATTGAATGAACTCAAAAAAACATAATCCTCACTTAACAACCAGTTTCATCCAAAAAGGAGTGAGTCTGGTGTAGGATGTAGAGGACTACATCTTCAACACCAATGTGTTCTTGGTATGTAAACTGAAGGGTATCCAGTGCATGCTGGACTTGTGGTCTGAGGTAACAAAGAAGCTGCCACTCCAGTGTGTTCATGATGTGTGATATGAGAACCACCAGTCTGTAGTCATTTATATCAGTTAGACTCCCAACTGTGGGAACAGGCACAAGACATGATGCTTTCCACAGAGCTGGGACCCTCCCACCTTGAAGACTCAGGTTGTTCAATATCTGTAAAGGCTCAGCAGGCTGACCTGCACACTTCTTAAGAAGTTTGGGACATACAACATCTGGACCAGCTGCCTTTCCAGTGTGCAAGAATAATTTTAGGGTAACATAGCTTTTATCTTAAAGAAATAGCATAAAGGGTTAATAAATGTCAGAAACCTTTACAGGCATATCAGGAAGGCATTTTGCAGAGGACTAATTAAAAGATACAATGAATAGTTTTTCTTCTGCCCAATAACTGATTTGTCCTGTTTGAGGATGTTTCTTTCTTTAATAAGATGTTAAATTTCTACCACACCAGTGGGTAGCCTGTTGAACTGCACCCTCACGTCATTTGCTGTGAAGAACAGGGAAGTGGGACCTGGTGTAGGTGATGTTGCACCAACGATGTCAGGGGTGCAGCAACATTGGGGGGCAAAATCTGCCTCTGTAACAGGTGACCCATTCTGTGACACCAAGCTGGTGCTGGACACCGTGTCAAACCTGTTGGTTAAACTCATTGGCCTTGTGCTCATCACCTGCTGTTGCCTAGCTCCTCTTCTCTTTATAGCTACTAATGGTCTTCATTTCCCCCACACTTTTTTGACTTTGTTGTGTTGAAGCATCATCTCCAATTTTCCTTAATAGTCCATTTTATCCTGCTTTAAGCTCCTCTTACACTTATGCTTTACCAACTTAAGCTTCTCCCTATCACCAACCCCGAAAGCCTCTTTTTTTTGGTTGAGGAGTTTCTTGATGTTACTGGGAATCCAAGGTTTATTATTGGGACAGTGCCAAACAGTTTTTTTTTTCTGGTACAACAATATCCCTGCAGAAATGTATTTAGTCCGATGTGCAGACAGCTACCCTGTCAATAAAAGCAACAGGGTGTAAGGGTCTACAATCGCACGACAGGCTCGGCCCACAGAGGAATGTGAATAACAATGGCGAGGATGTGAGAAATTTCTCTCCGTACATAAAAAGGTCTCAGACCTACCACCAACAGTTCAATATCCCGACAGCAAATCTTCTCCTGCACAGTTATGTGTCTGGGGTTATATCATCTATTGTTCTCAAACACTGCTAGCCTTCCACATCTTTCCTTTCCACTCCCTCTCTCGTCTCTGTCCGCTCATACTATAGTATAGGTTGATTCACACAGGAATCAGGGATGTTACAATGTCAGTGTCTGTACCATTCTCCTGTAACTCCAGCCGTATATACCAAGCTGTACACTTAAAGCAGTCCCTAAGAGAATCTCTGGCCTTGGGTCTCCACTTCTTGAATGATCGGATAGTTACAGGCTTTCTAATTACACAGGGTTTGTATACTAGCCGCTGACAAACCAGATTGTGGGGTGATTTACCATGTGATGGTAATGCAGAAATACTGCAGGCCTCCTTGATGTTGGCATAACACAGGTCCAGTGTTTTAATTTTCCCTCGTGGGACAGTCAACATACTGTATAAAACCAGTCAAGTGAGAAGAAATGTTGACATGATTTGAAATCCCCTAAAACAACAATAAAAGCAACAGGGTGTAAGGGTCTATAATCTCACGACAGGTTCGGCCCACAGAGGAATGTAAATAACAATGGTGAGGATCTGAGAAATTTCTCTCAGTACATAAAAAGGTCTCAGACCGACCACCATGAGTTCAATATCCCGACAGCAAATCTTCTCCTTCACAGTTATGTGTCTGGGGTTATACCATCTATTGTTCTCAAACACTGCTAGCCTCCCACATCTTTTCTTTCAACTCCCTCTCTCATCTCTGTCCGCTCATACTTTAGTATAGGTTGATCCACACAAGAGTCAAGGATGTTATTTGTCAGCCAAGTCTCCAAAAAACACATTGGACTGCATTTATGTTTCCCCCGCTGGTTCTTTACAAGTGCCTCCATCTACTTCCACTTGTTAAGCTCAGAGTTGACATTCTCCACAAGAATCAATGGAAGAAAAGGCTTGTATCTCCATCTTCTAGTCTTTAGCTTAGCCCCGGCTCTACGGCAAACAGTATGGCTTCTTCAGCTCTGGAGGAATAGGATTATTAAGACCGTGTGCTGTCCTTCATAAAGAAAGAGGACATTCCCTTGTGTAAACTATTTTACTATCAGATGGTTCCCAATCTTTTCATTTGAAAACTTTTTCCCAGTTGAATGCTTTCATTTTTGTACAAATTGTTTTTATTGTACGCTACGTGCAATCACAAATTTTCTTTAGGCCCTTACGGTGTTGCCTCATTCATTATCTTACTAAACTGCTCAATCTTCCTAGTGATTGTGCAGTCCAGTATTACTTTTTTGTGTTCTAATGGATATGTTATTTCTGGTGGAATAAAGACATTGTAGAAGATGCAAACTTTTAATGTTGAGGACCTAGCAGATTAGCTAGAGCTGGGTGTGACACATGCCATTCTGCCCACTCCAGTTATTATGGTGTCAGATTAGTCATGGCTTGATGCTACTCCACAAGGATCTGTCTCTGCGTGTGAGTGTGCTGTCAGTAAACTGAGCGTGACACATGTTGCTCTGCCTGCTTCTATTATTATGATGTCAGACTGTTCAAGGCTTGACACTACTTCTCAAGGATCTGCCTCTGTTTGGAGTGTTGCAGACAATGCTTCCTGGAGGTCTGAATGTGCTCTGACCATGACTTGGTGGGAGCTGGCTGGTATGCAGCATGGATGGGAAACTGTAGGGATAAAAAAATGGTTTGCAATAATTGAACTGTTTATAAATCCTCAGAAGTTAAACCACTATGTACCAAACCTTTATTGTTGAGCCTAATTATTACACTATAACATTATCAAAAATCATATTAAACCAAAATGATTGATTTATTGAATTTGGCTACTGCCATAGAATTTAGAATTGCTTTACCTCTTTCCATGTCAAGAACTCGCTGTGGAAATTAGATAACCTAAAAAAACAAGCTCTAATGAATTTCACATTTATCTAGTTTATCAAAGTTGTGAAGGCTGTGTCAATATGTTTTTTTAATTTTATGGAGAAATGGAGAACAACCAGATTATAAAAGTTCAACATCAAAAAAAAAAAGATAGTCCCATCCCACTGGCAGCTGAAAGTAAAAGAAGTATCATATATACTTGCAGATAAGCCCATCAGCACTATGGCTGACCCTGGAATTTTTAACCAAAATATCATCAAAAATGTGTCATCCACAGATTAAAACAAAATGGGTTATGGAAAACATTAATTTTAAAGTAATCAGTAAAATAATTGTGTTAGGTTACTCAAGTAAAAATACCTGCTTATTTTAAAGTATGAAATAATAAAAATGTTTTATAAGCTTTCATAGTAATCCAATACCTCATAAGCATTGCCTTTTTAAGATGGTGCTTGCTGCTGAATAAAGCCATGCACATTTGATGACAACTAGTCAGGAAGAAGTTAAGTTCATGCATGTTTAGTGTGCAAACAAGTAAAAAGAACTGAATAAAAGTTATACCTGTAAGTATATGTTTATATATGTAATCCCCCCAGTTTAGGATCACAGGGAGGCAGTGATTATTGCAGCAGCACTGGGTGTTAGGTGAAAAGCAAACATGATATGCTGGTCTAGTGCAGGGCACAATTGCAAAGCCAAGCAGAAAAGAGTGTGCTGCTTGCAATCCACTTATGGTACAATTTTCAGCATGATTTTCAGTGGCTGACTGATTTTCTGCTTAGTCTCTAACTTCATCAGCCGTAATTTCATGTGCAGTATGAAAGGCTTTGCGATCCCTAACTGCATCTTAAAGTTGGAAGGTCTATAATCAGAAGAATCTCTATCATACCAGAAATTTTATTCTGCTGTCTGGAAGTTTGAACAGTTTCAATACTCTTATTTTCTAATCTCACAGTAACATTTCACTGTGCGTTGATGGCAGTATATTAAACATTGGGTATTGCTGTTGCCATGCTCATTTTCAGATTTTTGAAATCAAAAATCTAAATATCATAACAACTTACAAAATGACAAAAGCATCTTAGGAAAGCTTTACTGGAAAAACCTAAAATAAACACACACAACAGTAAATTACATAAACTACATACCTTTAATTCTCTCCGTAAAACAGACAGACCATATTGTCCACGCCTCAAATATTCCATGTGTCCAGTAATGTCTTTTTCTTTTCTTTGTACTTCCAGAGCATAGTACAGGAAGAGTCAGAAACTCAGCTCTTTTCTTTGTTGACATTTCAAGTAGTCTGTGACCATCATGTTTTTTTGAACAGGTAAAACTGTTCATCGGGGCCATGTACAAGTATACTGTCGTCTGAGCACCCAAATGGTGCAAGTTAATTGGACCAAATGAATTCGTACAGTATGAGCACATATACGACTGGAGACACTTAATGAGTCGTCACTTGCCCATGATTTCTAAACCTTAACACTAGAATTACCAAAGCCTACAAAAAAACTTGTAAATCCGGCCCACCTTCAATCCATTTGCACCTCTCCGTCAGCGTCTTTTGTCCTGTAAATGTGCCGATAAAGACAAGCAGCAAGCAGCCTGCTATCTCATCCCCCCACCGCCGGAGAACATGCACAAAGTTCTCCCAGCTCAGATACAGGTGAACACCGGCATCCAGATGAAGAAGTCAGGAGATGAATAAATCAAAGGTGGAGGTTCACATAATATCCCATCAGGAGATGAAAATTGAGAGGAAAGCAAGCAAGAAAATATGTTAAGTAAAGAATCACGATCATAGGACTGTGACCGCTGAGATAAACTAATACATAAAAACAAAGTTAAAACATACATTAGCAAGACGAGCAGACGGCCAGCCACACCAGTCGGCGCCATCTTGTCAATCTCTCCAGGAGCTCGGCCAGCTTTTCCAGGACTTAGTCATGGCACCACTTGTAGCGTCCCTGGGTCAACGCCACCTTACATCCTGAAAGGATGTGCTGGAGGCTTGCTTTAGTGTTGTCGCGCAGCGGGCAGCCTATGATACTTCCAAACCTTCTTCTTCTTCTTCTTTCAGCTGCTCCTGTTAGGGGTTGCCACAGAAGATCATCTTCTTCCATATCTTTCATTCCCTGAATCTTGTTCTGTTACACCCATCACCTGCATGTCCTCTCTCACCACATCCATAAACCTTCGCTTAGGCCTTCCTCTTTTCCTCTTCACTGGCAGCTTTATCTTTAGCATCCTTCTCCAAATATACCCAGCATCTCTCCTCTGCACATGTCCAAACCAACGCAATCTTGCCTCTCTGACTTTGTCTCCCAACCATCCAACTTGAGCTGACCCTCTAATGTACTCATTTCTAATCCTTCCTTGTCACACCCAGTGCAAATCTTAGCATCTTTAACTCTGCTACCTCCAGCTCTGTCTCCTGCTTTCTGGTCTGTGCCACCGTCTCCAAACCCATATAACATAGCTGGTCTCACTACCGTCCTGTAGACCTTCCCTTTCAATCTTGTTGATACACATCTGTCACAAATTACTCCTGACACTCTTCTCCACCCATTCCACCCTGCCTGCACTCTCTTTTTCACCTCTCTTCCACAATCCCCATTACTCTGTACTGTTGATCCCAAGTATTTAAACTCATCCACCTTCGCCAACTCTACTCCCTGCATCCTCACCATTCCACTGACCTCTCTCTCATTTACACACATATTCTGTCTTGTTCCTACTGACCCTCATTCCTTTCCTCTCTAGAGCATATCTCCACCTCTCCAGGGTCTCCTCAACCTGCTCCCTACTGTCGCTACAGATCACAATGTCATCAGCAAACATCATAGTCCACAGGGACTCCTGTCTAATCTCCTCTGTCAACCTGTCCATCACCATTGCAAAAAAGAAAGGACTCAGAGCCGTTCCCTGATGTAATCCTACCTCCAACTTGAATGCATCTGTTACTCCTACCACAAACCTCACCACGGTCACACTTCATACATACTCTGCCACTCCCGACTGCATCCTCTCACTTTCCAAGATTCCATTAAACAATCTGGTTAAAAATCCACTGCCATCTCTCCTAAACACCTCCATGCTTCCATAGGTATGTCATCTGGACCAACGGCCTTTCCATTTTTCATCCTCTTCATAGCTGTCCTTACTTCCTCCTTGCTAATCCGTTGCACTTCCTGATTCACGATCTACACATCATCCAACCCCTTCTCTCTCTCGTTCTCTTCATTCATCAAAGTGCTCTTTCCATCTGCTCAACACACTCCTCGCTTGTGAGTACGTTTCCATCTTTATCCTTTATCACCCTAACCTGCTGCACATCTTTCCCAGGTCAGTCCCTCTGTCTAGCCAATCGGTACAGGTCCTTTTCTCCCTCCTTAGTGTCCAACCTCTCATACAACTCATCATACGCTTTTTCTTTAGCCTTCGCCACCTCTCTCTTCACCTTGCGTCTTATCTCCTTGTACTCTTGTCTACTTTCTGCATCTCTCTGACTATCCCACTTCTCCTTTGCCATCTTCTTCCTCTGTATACTATCCTGTATTTCCTCATTCCACCACCAGGTTTCCTTTTCCTCCTTCCTCTTTCCAGATGTCACGCCAAGTACCCTTATAGCTGTCACCCTTACTACATCTGCTGTAGTTTCCCCAGCTGTCTGGTAACTCTTCACTGCCACCCAGTGCCTGTCTCACCTCCTCCCTAAACTCAACCTTGCAGTCTTCCTTTTTCAACTTCCACATTTGAGCCTTGGTTCTGCCCTCACTCTCTTCCTCTTCTTGATTTCCAACCATCATCCTATAGACCACCATCCTATGCTGCTTAACTACACTTTCCCCTGCCACCACTTTGCAGTCTTCAATCTCCTTCAGATCAACTCTTCTGCATAGGATGTAATCTACCTGTGTGCATCTTCATCCACTCTTGTACGTAACTCTATGTTCCTCCCTCTTCTTAAAATACATATTCACCACAGCCATGTCCATCCTTTTGGCAAAATCCACTATCTTCTGACCTTCTTCATTCCTCTCCTTGACACCATACCTACCCATCACCTCCTCGTCTCCACTGTTCCCTTCACCAACATGCCCATTGAAATCCGCTCCAATCCCCACTTTCTGTCCCTTGGGTACACTGTTCATCACTTCATCCAACTCACTCCTGCATATTATCAAATGTCTGTGGACAACCCGGCACGGCAGGAGACCTCACACATGTGCCGCAGGGGCGGCGTGCACCTAACCCCGCAGGGGCATGTAGGAAGCCAGACCGTTAGTGGTTCGTGCTTGGACTATGTGTTGCAGGGGTGGCTCACCAACACGGTAGTGCCATCAGGAACTGCCGCGAAGGAGAGGCTGCAGCTGGGCGAGTCACAGCAGCAGCGGAGCCGCCCGGTATCTCGTGTACCTGGGAGAGACGAGGACGAGATGGCCACCGACTGGAAGTCCCTCCTCGTGACAGACACGGGATTGGACAGCGTGTCCTGTTTCCTCGCCAATGATTGGTCGGAGGCGGGAGCAGGGAATGTCCGTCTCGGGCCTCGAAGAAACCCGAGTGGGCCGCAGGGAAGGTCCCATAGAGAGCAGTCGGCAAGTGACGCTGCTCGCAAGGTAAGCTCACGGCCGGCTGTTTCTCTCTCCTTGGTGGCGGTTTTGCAGGAGCTGCAGGAAGAACTTCAGCTTGTGCTATCGCTGACGGCCAAGCGATGTGCCCTCCGGGCGGAGACGCAGGATCCATCTTTTGGTTATAGATATTTTGAAACAATGTGATCTGCAGTCATAGTGGCTAGTGTTCTTAGTGCAAATCATCAGGTGCTTGAGTTTGAAGATGGAGAAACGTGTCATTTACTTCACTGCATATGAATTACTAAACGTATTTATAAAACAAAAGAAAATGATCTATCGACCGTGTCCCTCGGGGAATCCTGTGGGGGGTACTCCGAGAGTATGGGGTACCGGCCCCCCTGATAAGGGCTGTTCAGTCCCTGTACGATCGGTGCCAGAGCTTGGTCCGCATTGCCGGCAGTAAGTCGAAACCGTTTCCAGTGAGAGTTGGACTCCGCCAGGGCTGCCCTTTGTCACCGATTCTGTTCATAACTTTTATGGACAGAATTTCTAGGCGCAGCCAGGGTGTTGAGGGGGTCCGGTTTGGTGGGCTCAGGATTGGGTCACTGCTTTTTGCAGATGATGTTGTCCTGTTTGCTTCATCAGGCCGTGATCTTCAGCTCTCTCTGGATCGGTTCGCAGCCGAGTGTGAAGCGGCTGGGATGAGAATCAGCACCTCCAAATCCGAGACCATGGTCCTCAGCCGGAAAAGGGTGGAGTGCCCTCTCAGGGTTGGTAGCGAGATCCTGCCCCAAGTGGAGGAGTTCAAGTATCTCGGGGTCTTGTTCACGAGTGAGGGAAGAATGGAGCGTGAGATCGACAGGCGGATCGGTGCGGCATCCGCAGTAATGCGGGCATTGCATCGGTTTGTCGTGGTGAAAAAGGAGCTGAGCCGCAAGGCGAAGCTCTCAATTTACCAGTCGATCTATGTTCCTACCCTCACCTATGGTCATGAGCTATGGGTAGTGACCGAAAGAACGAGATCGCGAATACAAGCGGCTGAAATGAGTTTCCTCCGCAGGGTGTCTGGGCTTTCCCTTAAAGATAGGGTGAGAAGCTCAGTCATCCGGGAGGGGCTCAGAGTAGAGCCGCTGCTCCTCCGCATCGAGAGGAGTCAGATGAGGTGGCTCGGGCATCTGATCAGGATGCCTCCTGGACGCCTCCCTGGTGAGGTGTTCCGGGTACGTCCAACCGGGAGGAGGCCCCGGGGAAGACCCAGGACACGCTGGAGGGACTATGTCTCTCGACTGGCCTGGGAACGCCTTGGGATTCTCCCGGAAGAGCTAGAAGAAGTGGCCGGGGAGAGGGAAGTCTGGGCATCTCTGCTCAAGCTGCTGCCCCCGCGACCCGACCTCGGATAAGCGGGAGACAATGGATGGATGGATGGATGAAAATGATCTAGCTGTGTTTCTGGTAAAAAGTGCCTTGAGCATGGGAAAGGTGCTATTTAAAATAAAATAATAATAATAATAATAATTCATTACATTTATATAGCGCTTTTCTCAGTACTCAAAGCGCTATCCACACAGGGAGGAACCGGGAAGCGAACCCACAATCTTCCACAGTCTCCTTACTGCAAAGCAGCAGCATTACCACTGCGCCACCTGTGAAAATGTGTTATTATTATTATTATTTTCATTAAAGTTCCTATATAGACCATTAAATGCCATACCAAATGCCTGCCAGTGAAATGTTCAGTTTTTCATGCAAAAGAAGAAAACATAATGCAAAAGTAACACACTGTCTGTAAAACATTGCAAGTTTAAATATATAACATATAATGTAGCTACTAAGCTAAGGAGGAGCAGGACTGATGACTAGACAAATTAAGAGGAAGAAGAACTGATTTGAACCAATTGGTTTTATAACCAGACACAGACCCATAGAAGTCAAATAAATTAAGAACATATGAGACATCAGAAGGGATGTCACCAAGAAAAAGCAGAATATCATCATCATAAAACACGGCTTTGTGAGGAATACCATGCAAGATTATGGGAGAGATTAGGTGTGTCTTAAATTGGTTTGACTCTTACTTGACATGTAGAAAATTCTTTGTTAATTGTGGTAATTATACTTCAAAGACGCATGATATTCTATAGATAGATAGATAGATAGATAGATAGATAGATAGATAGATAGATAGATAGATAGATAGATAGATAGATAGATAGATAGATAGATAGATAGATAGATAGATAGATAGATAGATAGATAGATAGATAGATAGATAGATAGATAGATATGGTGTTCCACAAGGATCTAACCCTGGGTCCACTGCTCTTTTCGATCTATATGCTTCCGTTAGGTCAGATTATCTCAAGGCATAACGTGCGCTACCACAGTTATGATAACGATACAAAACTGTGTTTATCAATAGCGCCTGATGACTCAGACTCTCTTGTCTTACTGACACAATGTCTCTGTTTCTGAATGGATGAGTAGTAATTTTCTCAAACTAAATAAGGAGAAATCAGAAATCTTAGTGATTGGCAAAAATGGATATAATGAGGGTATTAAAAATAAACTTGATCCATTAGGCTTGAAAGTTAGGACAGAGGTAAAGAATTTAGGGGTAATTATTGACTCTGACCTAAATTTTAAATCACATATTAATCAGATTGCTAGGATAGAATTTTTTCACTTAAGAAATATAGCAAAAACTAAACCCTTTATAACTTTGCAAGATGCTGAAAAAATAGTTCACGCTTTTGTTTTTAGTTGACTAGATTACTGCAACGCACTTCTCTCAGGACTACCCAAAAAAGACATCAATCGATTACAACTAGTGCAAAATACAGCTGCCAAAATCTTAACTAAGAAAAGAAAATCCAAGCACATCTCTCCAGTTTTGATGTCGCTACATTGGTTGCCTGTGTCATTTAGAATTGACTTTAAAATATTGCTTATGGTTTACAAAACCTTAAATAATCTTGCTTCATCCTATATCTCAGAATGCCTTTCGCTCCAAATCGTAACCTTAGAAACCTCAAATGAGTGTTTGCTTATAATTCCAAGAGCTAAACTTAAAAGAAGTGGTGAGGCAGCCTTCTGCTATTATGCACCTAAAATCTGGAATAGCTTACCGATAGAAATTTGCCAGGCTAATACGGTGGAGCACTTTAAAAATACTGCTAAAAACCCATTACTTTAACATTGCTTTCTCATAGCTTCATTATAGTATAACTCTGATATTCTGTATATGCATTTAATTATCATTTATTTCATGGCTCCAAAATCCGCACTGTGCAGTCCCTACATTGATAGATTGAAGGCCAGAGGTCCACATGACCATCATTGTCTAATTCTTCCATGTGAAGCCTGAAAACAATGAGGACTGATTTGGATCATTTATGTTAGGTAGAATGCCTAGTGGGGGCTTAATAATAAGAATAATAACAGAAGGAGATGAGTAAAGTGTCTTCACTATATTGATGCAAGTCTCCCCAGACCCCATGTGATACATGACTTGCTACAAGAAAAACCAGTTCATTAAGTTAAATGTCTTTTAAGCATCTAAGGAGAGCAAAGCTGGGGTGTGGGGAAATTGGGGCACTGTGTCAATAATGTAGAGAAGCCAGTCTGATCGGGATGAATTGGCTTGGAGATTACCAACTGAAGGCAGCATGTCAAGAGATTAGCAAGCAATTTTGCATCAGAATGCATCAAAGAGATGGGCTGATAACTTGAACAATCAGTTGGCTCTTTATCTTGTTTTAACAAAAGGATGATCATAGCAGTATTGACAAAGTAATTAATTCATGTAGCTGATATGGCAGAATCAAACATTTGGAAAAAGGGGACTATTATATGCTGCCAAAACAGAAAAAAAAAAAAAAAAACTGGTGGCAACCCATCTGGCCCTGGTTATTTCCCCAATTGCATGGAGTCTAAAGTTTCATTAGTTTCAGCAACAGTAACAGGTGCATCAACAGTAGAGGCACTGTCTTTTGAGAGCTTAGGGAGGTTCAGATTGGATAGGAAGGAGTTGATTTCAACGTGGATGGAGTTGGTGTGAGCAGAAAATAAATTAGTGTAATACTCAAAAAATTGTCTATTGATCACAGTTGGATTATTAGTAAAATGCCTGCCGGCTTTTCGAATTGAGCTAATAGTACCAGATGCTTAACACTTACGGAGCCCAAGTACTAATAATGTACTTGGCCTGGCCCCAGAAGTATAATATCTGGCTCATGTCTGGTGGATGTTGAATTCCGTTCTCTGTAAAAGTGTAAGGTTCATCTCTGTTCTTACATTAGAAATTTAGGACTCATAATCAGGATTAAATAGGCAGGGGTGGGCATTCTCCAAAGAAATGAGCCGAGATTCCAAGTCAGAATTTTTTTTCTGCAGGACAGTGCGAATCCAGAAGCATAGCTAACAGAAAAATCATGAATTGCCCCTTTCATTGCTAGCCAGACATGGGCAGGGTCTTCCACATAGCCAGAATTAATAATGACAAACTCTTCCAGAGTACTTTATAACTTTTGACAGAATACATGATCAAAAAACAGTGATGAGATAAACTGCCAGCAGGCTGCTCGAGGCGGGATTGTTTAAAAGAAAACTGGGAGAGAACAGACTTATGGTCTGAGAGTGATGTTGAAGCAAGCCAGGCATTTGAAAATGATGTAACGAATGAATGTGAAATAAAAAATATAATCTATTCTGGAATGCGAATGGTTTCTGCTGGTGCTTTTAGAACTACTGGCATGAAATTTTGTGGGTCAGATAAATATAGCAACATATCATCTGCATGTAGTGATATTTTCTGTTCAAATCCTTCTCTGAAAATCCTCTTTATCTCTGATGTATATCGAAAGTAAACAGTCAATTGCTCAATGGTGATTGCAAATAGCAATGGTGATTGGGGACATCCTTGTCGATTACCATGTTCTACTTTGAAGTAGTCCGAAATATTGTTGTTAATACAAAATGAGGCCACTGGAATAGTATAGAATATTCTGATCAATGCACATATGTTTGGGCTGAATCCAAATTTGTGCAATGTGGTGAAAAACTAGTCCCATTCCACCATGTCTAATGCTTTTTCTTTATCCAAAGATCACTGGGGTGTCAGATTTAATAGGTGAATATACTATACTAGCAAAATACCCGCGCTTCGCAGCGAAGAAGTAGTGTGTTAAGAGGTTATGTCACCATATATATACATAAACATATCTACATATATATACATATCTACATATACACATCCACATATACATATATATATATACATATACAAATTTACATATCTACATATATATATATATATATATATATATATCTACATATATATATATATCTACATATATATATATATATATATATCTACATATATATATATATATATATATATATATATATATATATCTACATATATATATATATATATATATATATATATATATCTACATATATATATATATATCTACATATATATATATATATCTACATATATATATATATATCTACATATATATATATATATCTACATATATATATATACACATATAAATATAGACATACATATATACATACATACATACATTCACATATATATATATATATATATATATATATATATATATATATATACATATATATATATATATATATATATATATATATATATATATATATATATACACATACTGTATATATACATATCTACTTATTGGCTCCTGTATTTAGGATATAGCGGGTTGGATAATGGATGGATGGACATTTGTATGCATAGCCCTATTTGCCCGTTTTCGTTTTTTTTCTTTCTTCAGTAATATTTCAGCAAACCCGGAGCTTGTTAGTTCAAATCCTGGTACTGACACCACTGTGAGACCCTGAGGAAGTCACTTCACCTTCCTGTGCTACAAAAAACAAAAGTAATGTAACAAATTGTACTTCAGATGTTGCAAG
The DNA here is from genome assembly GCF_900747795.2 of Erpetoichthys calabaricus. Classification (NCBI taxonomy): domain Eukaryota; kingdom Metazoa; phylum Chordata; class Cladistia; order Polypteriformes; family Polypteridae; genus Erpetoichthys; species Erpetoichthys calabaricus. Next base: position 108,755,409 of record NC_041402.2, on the reverse strand, counting down.
TTGCTGGAATAAAGGCATAAGTAAAATAGATAAATATGTAATATACACAGAGGAACTATTAATTTATTTTCAGTTAAGTCATCTGCAGCAAACCTTTATAAATGAGGGTTTCTCGTTTTTAGATAGTGCAAACTGTTTCTTCTTCATTGACGTTTTGTCTTGGAGAGATTTTTTCATTTCATTGAAAATTAAAGCAGCAGCTGCCAAAACATGTAGCTTTCTTATTAATTTTTCAACATTGTGTAAAATAAATTTATAAAGTAACATAAAAGGTTTAAATACTGGTTATCCTTTTACACTAAAATATTACTAAAGAGATACAAAAAAAGTAAAATGCCTATGTTCTTTTTCTTTAAGGAGATTAAATATTACTGAAGAAAGAAAAAAAAACTAAAACAGCCAAATGGGGCTATGCATACAAACTTAAAAGGTTTAAATAAAACAGAAATATACACTTTTATTTTTACTTCCTTAACTTGTGGAGGGTGTATCTTGTAGTAAAGGCCTAACTTTTTTCGTGAAAGCTCGTTTCAGTCAATAAGTCTTAAAAACAGGTGTAAAGATATTGACAATAAGCTACGCAAATCCATCAAGACATGGAATCGTTTAAATCAAGTATCATTACATCTTCCTTTCTTAAAGAGAAGTAAGGCAGTACTTATAAGCTTACACATATATATATATATATATATATATATATATATATATATATATATATATATATATATATATAGACATACATACATATATATATATATATCTATATACAGTATATCTATATATCTATATCTGTATATATCTATATCTCTATATACATCTATATATCTTTATATATCTATATATATATCTATATCTAAATCCCCGCTTAGTACTGCTCTTAAATTTTTATTAAGAAGAAAAGCTTTTTAAATTGATGGAAAATATCCCAATAACAATTTGTTAAGGATCTGTTTTTTTGTGAAGCAGCCTTAACACAGCTTTTCCGCTGTTTTATAAACGAACGCCATATAAGGTCTTCCTTTTTCCTTGGTTCGCCAAGGAAGGAGCCTTTTTATTAAATCCAAGGGTTCTTCGCTTTTTTTTTTTGTTTGTTTATTACGATTGTTATAGTTCTGTTTGTATACGACGTTGTCAGTTCAGCACTCCGGTTGAAATATGACCAAGCCGTGCAAGTTTACTGTTTAGAATGCAACGTATAGTTGTACATGAGAAAAGCAATCTTGCCTGAAATCAATGGCAACCTTTTGTAGGTCTATGAACTTAATTTAAACTTTAGGTTTACACGGTGCTTTCTTTCAGAAGTACCTGCACTCATGAATATGTCTGTATGCGTCAGTCGCTCAAATCCCCGCGCTTCGCACCGGTGAAGTACTGCTTTTAAATTTTTATTAAGAAGAAAAGAAAACCTTTTAAAATTGAGGGAAAATATACCAATAACAGTTTGTTAAGGATCTGTTTTTTTGTGAAGCTGCCTTCACTCGAGTGATCACTTCGAGCGGACTTACTGGCTAACCATAAGCGTTACCTGGTAGGTAACCACCCATACAATCAGATTGTGAATCAGACTACGAATGCCGTGAATGTAATTACCCTGATCTACATGCTGTCAAATAAACAAACCACACGCCATGCCGCAATTTTAGGGGCTTCGCCTCTAGCGCTGACGTCCGACGTTCGATTCCTGTAAGGGAGTGAAGTGAGTGGGTGGTTACCTACCAGGTAACGCTTATGGTTGGCCAGCAAGTCAGGTAACATCAGCCACGGTACCTTCAGTTGTGAGAAGCAGATCATAGAATGGATGAAAATAGTTGACTGTCAAATAATGCAAAGAGTACGCAACACATCTTTCCCCCTTATTCTTGGCTCATCAGGCGTACACACTCACTGCACTCGCTTACAGTAATCGAACGTCGGACGTCAGTGGGTGGTTACCTACCAGGTAACGCTTATGGTTGGCCAGCAAGTCAGGCAACATCAGCCACGGTGCCTTCAGTTGTGAGAAGCAGATCATAGAATGGATGAAAATAGTTTACTGTCAAATAATGCAAAGAGTAGGCAACACGTCTTTCCCCCTTATTCTTGGCTCATCAGGCGTACACACTCACTGCACTCGCTTACGGTAATCGAACGTCGGACGTCAGCGCTAGAGGGGCTTCGCAGCAGTGAAGTATTGCTTTTAAATTTTAATTAAGAAGAAAAGAAAACCTTTTTAAATTAAGTCTTAAAAAGAGGTGTAAAGATATTGACAATAAGCTACGCAAACCCACCAAGACATGCAATCGTTTAAATCAAGGCGCGAGTCGAAAAACACCATCCCATAATATTAGTTAACGATTAACACATTTCTATATGTATTGTAAGCATACAATACAACTGACAATATGTTGCGCTTATTTATCTGGTGTACCGACATTTTTGCGCGTTTAACGGCTGAAATCTAACGTGGTTTATGCCCTTCAGAATGAAAAGAGTTTGCATTTACCTTTTTAATAAAAGGCGAGCTTTTAAGCCTGAGAAATCACCCCGTACATGCACACGTTTAATTGCACATGTGTTAATATGTATGCTTACACAGTATTAAAAGACACTCAACAATTACACAGTATTAAAAGACACTCAACAATTAACGTCATTTACCTTCGTTCCCGCGTTTGACTCGTGCTGTAAATCTCTTCCTCGTTTTCAGTTCACGTGATTACGTAGGAGGCGTAATACGTGATGACGCGATACGTGACTCCGCCTCCTCCATTAGAGTATATGGACAAAAAACAGGTTCCAGTTATGACCATTACGCGTAGAATTTCGAAATGAAACCTGCCTAACTTTTGTAAGTAAGCTGTAAGGAATGAGCCTGCCAAATTTCAGCCTTCTACCTACACGGGAAGTTGGACAATTAGTGATGAGTGAGTCAGTCAGTGAGGGCTTTGCCTTTTATTAGTATAGATTAGAACACCATCCAGGCTGAAGTAGTGTGATTTTAAATCACTGGCTGTTGTTTATCCCAACTGTTACTTTCCTGAAGCTGTTACCCATAATCCCTGTTGTGGGGCCTCCAATATATTTAGTCATGATGCAAACCTTAAACTACTTAATCACCAAAAAGAAAAGGCGCATTATTATACCAAGAGGTAAAACATGACTCTCTACCAGGGGCACCTGTAATAGAAACTTAAAATTAAAACAAAAAATATATCAGCAGTTCAGAAAGAAGTATGCAGTTTTGAATGCTGCGTATTGAACATTCGCTCTATCAGATGTAAAGCTGTTTTGGTAAATGATATTATATTAAGTACTAAATCCGATCTGTGTCTTCTCACTGAAACCTGGCTTAGTAAATCTGACACTGTTCCCCTAGCTGAGGCGTCACCAGATGAATACTCGTTCCTTCTTAAGTCTAGAGATTCTGGTCGAGAATAATTCATTTCAAATCAATTCAAAAAATTTAGGTGACTTCACATCCTTTGAGGCATTCATTTTAAATATTAAAACAGATTCCAACACAATTATAATGTTAGTCTACAGACCACCAGGGCCATATTCATTGTTCATGACTGAATTTAGCAACCTTTTATCTGATTTGGCTATAAATTATGATCATGTAGTATTGATGGGGGATTTTAATGTACACATTGAAGTGGAAACTGACACTTTTAGCAAATGTTTTACGTATTTGTTAAATTCAGTAGAATTTTGTCAGATTGTCAACGGTCCAACTCACAATCATAACCACATATTAGATTTAATTATAACTTACAAAGCTGAAATTCAAAATTAAAATTTTACTCCATTAAATGAAGCTATTTCTGATCACTACTTAATTACAGATTAAAACAAAGACAGTGTGACATCTAGATTGTAATTCTGCTTCAAAATTTATAGATACTTTGAGTAAGTTGAGTGTAATTGTGGAAATCCATTTAAATCAGCTAACATCAAATGTAAACGTGAAAAACAGTTTACATCAGCTAACAGCACATTATAGTGTTAAAAAAGTATAAAAAAGTTCTTTTTAAGCTCGCTCAGAATACTATTCTACAATAATTGATAGCAATAATAAAAATCCTCAGGTACTCTTTAGAACAGTGGCTAAATTAGTAAATGTGAATTCAGATCTACAGTGCAAAATACCAACAGATATTAACAGTACAGACTTTATGAACTTCTTTAATGAGAAAATTAAAAATATAAGATCCAAGATCTCAGCATCACAGTGCAAACCACATTCTAGCATGGCAGACCCTGTCTCACATTGCATTCAACACTTTAGAAATTTTAATCCTGTAACTGAGCAGGAAGTCTTGACTTTAATTTCTAAAATGAAGCCTACTACTTGTTCCCTAGATCTGGTGCTAAGAAAACTAGTAAAAAGTGCAATGGATGTTCTTGCAGCGCCTTTTTTAACATAATAAATAGTTCATTATTGCATGGCACAGTACCTGATGTACTAAAATTAAACCATTGTCATTAAACCATTACTTAAAAAGTCAGACCTAGACCCACATATATTTAATAACTATAGACCCATTTCAAATTTACCCTTTTTCTCTAAAATACTAGAAAAAGTTGTCGCCAATCAGCTTCGGTCACACCTTACGCATCACAATTTACTTAAGAAATTCCAGTCGGGTTTCCGCTCTGGTCATAGTAGAGAAATGGCACTAACGTATGTTGTAAACAACATTCTGATATCCTCTGATGAAAGAAACTCCACTGTAATTATGTTGTTAGACTTAAGCGCAGCGTTTTACACCACTGATCATTCTGTTTTACTGCTCAGGCTAGAAAATGACATTGGGCTTACAGGCACTGTGCTCGCTTGGTTTAGTTCTTATTTATCAAATCGATTCCAATACATACAGAAATGTGTACATCATTACAGTATACACAGAAGTGAAATATGGTGTCCCACAAGTCTGACGCTGTTAGTTAGGGTCAAATCAAGGGCAGGGGAGGGGGGGAGAGCGTGAACGTGACTGAAGAATAAAAGTGAAAAAAAGCTAACTTTTACAAGTACCATAAATTTACATCCAATCTGACGCTGTTCATTTTTAAATAATATTGCATTAGTGCGATGATGTTTTCTGATTGGTACTATTCGGGTCATAAAATGATTTCTTCAAAATGTCACATATATTTGTCTCTTTCTTTTTTTCCCGGTTCTGCATTGACATCATGCACCAGAAGGCGTGAGCTTATTCAGTGCAAGCAGGAACACGTAGGTGGCCGGTTGCTGTGTGCTACAACATGCTTGGTCTGGCGGTAATCAACGCATATGTACTGTACAAGGCATGTACGTGTCCACTGAGAAAAGAAGAGTGTTCTTTGCTCATCTTGCACTTCGTCATCTCTTCTTACAAGAAAAGGTGATGGAAAAAGAAAAGGAGGATGCAACATTGACAAGCTTCTGTTCCAAGACCACCGCTTCCCCCAGGAAAGCAAACTCAGTCAGTGTCAGGTGTCCCTTCAATGTAATAGGAACCACAGTATACAGAGAAGTGTGTACATTGCAACAGGTACACATGTCGTAAATATAGTAAGGACGGTCCTTGGGTGTGTGGGAACTGTTAACATTTGAATCTGATGATTGTATATAGCGCGGAACTGACCTCTCTGTACTATTCTTCCCTCTGCATGTCCTGGAGTACAAAAGAAACACCACCATGAACCAAAATGTGAAGAATGGGTAAGATCGGTGGAAAAAAAGAAACGTGGTCACTGATTACAACCGCAAGAAGGCATGCGAATGAATATGAATAATGTTGCATCAGTGCTACAATGCTTTCCAAAATGTACTATACAGGTCATTAAATGAATTATTCCAAATATCATATATACCTATGTCTCTTTTTTTTGTCAGTGAGGCTTTGACATCATGGACCATAAGGTGCATACTAATTCAGAGTGAGCAGGAACACTCAATAAAACTGAAAAAAAAATTCAAGTGACAATGAGATATGAAGAAGGCATGGTACACCAGCATTTGTGTGTCAGCTTTTTTATTACTAAAACATGAAAAACATTTCTGTTTTAACGATGTGTTTACATAAATAGTTGTAGACAAGGAACACTCATGAAATGTATGTATTCCTAATAATGATCTATTATTTCCCCTCTAAAACTCCAGCACTTCACTTTAAGATAATCAAGGCTTGAGCTGGGCCTTTTCTGCATTGGTGGGGGACATGGTATAGCAGGCTGCTTGCTGCTTGGGTGGGGGACATGGTATAGCTGCTTGCTGCTTGGGCTTATCAACACATTTACAAGACAACAGACACTGACGGAGAGGTGTGAAGGGATTTAAGGTTGGCTGGATTTCCGAGTTTTTTCGTAGGCTTTGGTAATTCTAGTGTTAATGACTGAATACCAGTTCAACGCAAAAGTGCAGATCTGAATGCCACTTAACTAAAATAACAAGAGGCTTTTTAACAGCAGCTCAGAGATGCATGCATAGCACTGAGACAGGTTTTAATTGAAAGCTGATTACTAAATCATTACTGAAAAAAGAATCAGATAAGATAGTGGATGATAGAGAGATGCCACATGTTTTGAGGACCAACCTGAGCTGTAGGTAAAAGAAAAAAGTGCAAGAAGGTAGAGAAAATTTACAAAAGATCACTGAATGAAAGAAACCCTGACTCCCCAAAAAGATTGCTGAGTGTGTGAATACCTAAAGCGGACCAGTGTGGACAAGTCTGTGACCACCATTTTTGCAAAAAATACAACTGTGCCTTGACTTTCCTAAAATTCTGAAACATGTATAAAGTAATAAACCCTAATTTGTTAGAGCTAGACTTCATTTGGTGTTGGGGTGGACAGCTGGGGCTCTTGCCCAGCCAGAACGCCCAGAGAGTAGAAGGACCGGGAGAGGAGCAATATCTCCCCTGGTACATGAAAGGCAGTCTGTTTGTCTGGTGAATTATTAATAATTATAGAAGAAAACAGTTGTGAATCACAGAAGAGTGCTGCAAGCAGCTCAAATGAAAGAATGAAGAGCATAGCAGAGAGGGGGCAACCCTGTCTAGTTTTCCTGCAGATGGGAAATGAGCGAGATAATTCAGAATTGGAAAAAACGGATGAATTGAGTGTTGAGTATAGTTTCTTAATCATGTTAATGAAAGATTGACCAAAAACCATTATCTGCAAAATATTTTACAGATATTGCAAATTCAGTCTGTCAAAAGCCTTCTCAGCATCTAATGAAAACAGGTACTGATTGCAAATGATTCTTGCTAATATGTAACAAATGACGAAGATAATTTGCAAACTGACCATGAATGAAGCCTGTCTAATCTGTATGAACGAGCTTATGTATATCAGTCTGAAGATGAGTGGCCATGACTTTGGCAAGTAACTTAACATCAGAGTCCATCAAAGAAAGTGGTCTGTACCTGGAAGAATCTGTGAAATTATTTCCAGATTTAAGAAACAATAAGAAGATAGCAGAATTTAAATTGGAATGAAGATGTGAGTTTGTTTGAGAGGATGGAAATCAAAGGTGCAACCACTGTGCGAATGTTGAGACTGTGTAGTTAGCAAGAGAGAATAAAGACTGCTTGATTAAATCTGCAGTTATCCGAGACTTCACAAAAAATCGGTGTCATTTTGAGATAGCTTCAGAAATTTCACAGTGGTGAGGAGTGCATCTACAGCTTCAAGATAGGTAGAGAATTAATTTGTGTATAGTTTGGAGTAAAATTCACCAAAGCATTTATTGTATTCATATGGATTATTAGAAATAGTGCCCAGTGTAGTCTTAATAGAGGATGAATGCTAAGCTTCACATCAGCACAGTCATAAAACCAAGTAACTTAGGGCTGGTTTATACTTCACACTCAGAACGTGTACGGGTGGAATCCTCCCTCCAGTTTTATATAAAGTCCACATGCAAGTATAAACATTACACTGCTTGTATAGTATAAAACTTACTCAGCTTTTTATCTAATAACTGATATTTGGTGCAGGTATGGTGGATTTAAAATTCAGCTTTCCTTTAAAGACAGTTGTTGAGTTTTGCCTGAGCTTAGACACAGGGCCGGCCCTAACAATTGCAGGGCCCTATGCGAAACGGATTGCGCGGGGCACAGTCGGGGTAGGGATAAGGATAATAAGTGAAAATTAAGATTTTGTATTAGAAAATAAATTCGTCTTTGCATTTTATTCATTCTTTACTAAGTACAAAATCACGATCAAATTAACTTTACTTTACGAGCCTTGCGTGTAGCGAAGTCATACAGTATATCATCAAAATTTTGTTTCCTACATAGATCACGCTCAATAGCAAGAATTGCCAAATTGTTCAATCTATCTTCGTGAATTGTTGACCTCAAGTAATTCTTGATTAGTTTGAGGCGCGAGAAGCTTCTTTCACCAGATGCCACAGTTAAAAAAATGAAAAATGAACAAAATAAAGTATTTACTGATTTATTACGTCGTTATTGCATTTGATTACGTGATTTAACGTTTGAACGACAATTTGCATTTGATTATGTCACGTTTGCATTTGATTACGAGTAAATAAAATTTTAAAAAATACCTTAAGTCTACCAATTTAGGGGAACTTGAGGTAAGATGAACCACTTTTTAAAATTCCTTGTCAAATCCACATTTTTTGCTTTTTACCATTAATTTTCAGTCAAATTATTGTTAATGATCTGCATATGCATGCGCTTGTCGCTTAGGGATGAATCGGTACGTTTTGAGCAAGTGTTTGTGAAAAAATTTTTTTTTATCTTACCCCTACTACGGGTAAGATGAAAGAATCGTTTGGGTAGACGAATCACATTATTTTATTTTGTAAAACTATCTTAAACATTTGAAATGAGAGACTATTCATAAAACAAATTGTATAAAGATACAAGTTGACGTGCCGATGATTCTATGGCTGACTGTTAACATAGGGTGGGTTATCAATGTACAGGATCTTCGAATTTTATACAACGCTTGTTTCTGAGGAACAAGCTTTACTCACCGGTGAAAAAATCTTCGTCTGGCAGAAAAGAGAAAATTTAAACCACTGCCGGTAAATTTCAAACTATTCATCCAAAAAATCGATAACATCCATCCATCCATTTTCCAACCCGCTGAATCCGAACACAGGGTCACGGGGGTCTGCTGGAGCCAATCCCAGCCAACACAGGGCACAAGGCAGGGAACCAATCCTGGGCAGGGTGCCAACCCACCGCAGGACACACACAAACACACCCACACACCAAGCACACACTAGGGCCAATTTTAGAATCGCCAATCCACCTAACCTGCATGTCTTTGGACTGTGGGAGGAAACCGGAGCGCCCGGAGGAAACCCACGCAGACACGGGGAGAACATGCAAACTCCACGCAGGGCGGACCCGGGAAGCGAACCCAGGTCCCCAGATCTCCCAACTGCGAGGCAGCAGCGCTACCCACTGCGCCACCGTGCTGCCCTCATCTCCATAAATAGCTCCTCCTATTTGATTGGTTTCACTGAGCTGAGCCATCATAAGGTTAAGAACGGTGTCTGTTTCATCTTACCCCAAGTTCCCCTAAATGACAAGTTTAGAGATAAAGCACCCGAGCAGCTACAATTTTTTTTCAATTTTATTTACTTGTCGTAATCACTTGAAACAACGACGTAATAGATAAAAAACACTGTAAAAACATAAAAACAGAATAAACACGCTGACCTATACATGATTATAAGTTATAATGGTTTAATTTAATAATTTACACCTAGAATTAGCGCGGGGCCTATGAAAGTGCGGGGCCCACTGCGGCCGCATAGGTTGCAGTGGCCTAAGGCCGGCCCTGCTTAGACATACAAGATTGATACCGTGGAACAAATGTTAAGGGGTGGGCTCACTCGTGTTTGTTTAAGAGAAATTCAAGATCAGATATGACTTTACGAGCCTTATTCGAGTGATTTGGTCAGTAGGACCAAGACAGAATACATGTATGTGAATGAGAGGGAGGTCAGAGGAATGGTGAGGAAGCAAGGAGTAGAGCTGGCAAAGGTGGATGAGGTTAAACACTTGAGATCAATAGTACAGAGTAACGGGGAGTGTGGAAGAGAGTTGAAGAAGAGAGTGTAGGCAGGGTGGAGATGAGTGCCAGTGCCATTTGTGACAAACAGGTACCAGCAAGAGTAAAAGGGAAGATCTATAAGATTGTAGTGAGACCACCTATTTTATATGGGTTGCAGACGGTGGCACTAACGAAAAGACAGAAAACAGAGCTGGAGGTGACAGAATTAAAGATGTTAAGATTTGCATTGGATGTGCAATGATGAACAATATTAGAAATGAGTACATTAAAGGGTCAGCTGAAGTTGGATAATTTAGAGACAAAGCTACAGAGGCGAGATTGCGTTGGCCTGGACAGGCGCAAAAGAGAAATGCTGGTTATATTGGGAGAAGAATGATGAGTATAGAGCTCCCAGGCAAGAGGAAAAGAGCAAGGATTAAGAAGTGGTTTATGAATGTGGTGGGAAAGGACATGCAGGTGGTGGATGTGACAGAGCATGATACAACGGACAGGAAAATATGGAAACAGATGATCCGCTGTGGTGATGCCTAATGATAGCAGCCAAAAAGATGAAGAAGAATGTGAGCGATTTACAGTGAAATTTTGCCAGAGTAGAAGGTGTATGGAACACGGAGGAGGAGCTTTATCCAAAAGTGTGTCAATGAAAGAAATTGCATCGATACCCATAATAAATCCATAACCAACAAATGGCAGAATGCCTTTAAGTGATGTCAAAAAAGAAAGTACTTTAAGTGCCAGGGAGGAAGGACAGGCATTCTGGCTGGGATAAAGAATGGATTCATACACAGCCAGGAAGCCATAATGGATGGACTGGGTGAACAGAATTGACAGGGACAGTTCATTGCCCCACATGATAAGTGGCAGTGTTCCTCAAGGCTGGACCATAGGGTGGTATAGGAGTAGAAATCCAGAGGCATAGCCCTGTCGGGGTCTTTGGATACCACCAGAAGGCGATGCCAAAGAGGAAGGCCTTGGTTTCCACATCACCTGGAAATGCTCCAGATCACCTGGGCATGAAACCAGAAGCAGTTCCTGGGTTGAATTTAAAAGAGGGCCCACTGCTTCTTGCCAGACTAAGATCAGTTGGGAGGCAACAGGCAACACTCGGATTTGGAAGGAGAGAATTGTGTACTGGTGTATTTTTGCTAATGATCTTGTGAAGAAGGTGTTGAGAGTAAATAAAATCATTTATTTAATTCAGAATTGTTTTCAGGCATTATTGTGTCTGAGGTTTAGGGCTCAGTGGCATCCCCTTGAGATTACAATTTCTGTACAGCATGGGTGTGTAAATTAAGCAGCATGAAAGTTTCCTGCCACTCAGCTCAGCTAAAGCAAAACACAGCATTTTCTTATCATCACTCCTGGAAAGAAACCTAAGCAGTAACGATTGTCTAACTATAATCAAAACACAACTTTTACAGTTGGATGAAGCAGCAATGAGATAGAGGAGTTTCTTGAAGAAAAACTGTGTCCACTTTATGCTTTAACACTCATAAGGAGTAGGCAGCGCTCTGACATTCCAGGAGAGAATATTAAGATTACCCATTATACTATTGAAAAAAGAAAACCATAGTAAAGAACAGTAACTTCATGAACAATGCTGTAAGAATCCTAGGGGGCAGAGCAGTGCAAACACATAAAATCAGTTTGTTAACCATCTTGAATATCACCCCCCCCCCCCCCCCTTCCTCTGATAGAACCCCAATAAACAAAAAAAAAACAACAGTTCCTGGCCCAATGCGGACCCAGGGAATGTTCAGGATGAGACTCACATCACCAATTCCCCTCTATACATGACTACCAACCGTGCCACAACAGGATACAATAGCAGTCAAAATGAACCCCATACCTAGCTGTTTAAGTACATACAAGTTCAAAAGAAAGAAATAATATTGCAACAGCATTCTAAACTCATCCGTGGTAGTGCTGTTAACAAATAACAATTGAGAGGGCACAAAACAGTCCCAGGTACCAGTTGAAAGGAAGATACTGACTGCCTCCATAAGCAGTTTGGTATGTGAAAAGAGGTGCTATGAGCCAGCATGTGTTAAGGAGTATTTGGCAGGATAGAGGAGAAAGGCTTGAATATCAGTATCCTAGGATTTATTTACAGTACTGTGCAAAAGTTTTAGGCAGGTGTGAAAAAATGCTGTAAACAAAGTATGCTTTCAGAAATATAAATAATGATTGTTTATTGTTATCAATTTACAAAATGCAAAGTGAGCGAACAAAAGAAAAATCTAAATCAAATCAATATTTGGTGTTACTACCTTTTGCCTTCAAACCAGCATCAATTCTTATAGGTACACTTGCACACAGTTTTTGAAGGAACTGGTAGGTTGTTCCAAACATCTTGGAGAACTAACCACAGATCACTTGCACAAAGTCAGGGATTTTGTAGGATTATAGTCAGGTGTATGGTCAACCAATTATACCAAACTAATTATACCAAGCTAATGATCATCATTGTCACACGTAGGTTGAAACACAGTCATTAACTGAAACAGAAACAGCTGTGTAGGAGGCTTAAAACTGGGTGAGGAACAGCCAAACTCTGCTACCAAGGTGAGGTTGTGCAAGACAGTTTCATGTCATGGCAAGATTGACCACAGCAACAAGACACAAGGTAGTTATACTGCATCAGCAAGGTCTCTCCCAGACAAAGATTTCAAAGCAGACTGGGGTTTCAAGATGTGCGGTTCAAGCTCTTTTGAAGAAGAACAAAGAAACGGGCAATGTTGAGGATCGTAGACACAGTGGTCGGCCAAGGAAACTTAGTGCATCAGATGAAAGATACATCAAGCTTATTATCCTTCGAAATCGGAAGATGTCCAGCAGTGCCATCAGCTCAGAACTGGCAGAAACCAGTGGGACCCAGGTACACCCATCTACTGTCCGGAGAAGTCTGGCCAGAAGTGGTCTTCATGAAAGAGTTGCAGCCAAAAAGCCATACCTCCGACATGGAAACAAGGCCAAGCGACTCAAGTATGCATGAAAACATAGGAACTGGGGTGCAGAAAAATGGCAGCAGGTGCTCTGGACTGATGAGTCAAAATCTGAAATATTTGGCTGTAGCAGAAGGCAGTTTGATCGTCGAAGGGCTAAAGAGCGGTACAATAATGAGTGTCTGCAGGCAACAGTGAAGCATGGTGGAGGTTCCTTGAACGTTTGGGGCTGCATTTCTGCAAATGGAGTTGGAGATTTAGTCAGGATTAATGGTGTTCTCAACGCTGAGAAATACAGGCAGATACTTATCCATCATGCAATACCATCAGGGAGGCGCATGATTGGCCCCAAATTTATTCTGCAGCAGGACAACGACCCCAAACATACAGCCAAAGTCATTAAGAACTATCTTCAGCGTAAAGAAGAACAAGAAGTTCTGGAAGTGATGGTATGGCTCCCACACAGCCCTGATCTCAGCATCATCGAGTGTGTCTGGGATTACATGAAGAGACAGAAGGATGTGAGGAAGCCTACATCCACAGAAGATCTGTGGTTAGTTCTCCAAGATGTTTGGAACAACCTACCAGCCGAGTTCCTTCAAAAACTGTGTGCAAGTGTACCTAGAAGAACTGATGCTGTTTTGAAGGCAAAGGGTGGTCACACCAAATATTGATTTGATTTAGATTTCTCTTTTCTTCATTCACTGCATTTTGTTGATTGATGAAAATAAATGATTAACGCTTCCATTTTTGAAAGCATTCTTTGTTTACAGCATTTTTTCACACCTGCCTAAAACTTTTTCACAGTACTATAGGTCTGTGTCAACACCTTATGAGCTTGAGCTGCCTGTGAAGTATACACAGGAAAGAAGAGAATCTTCAGTGTTAATAGACTTTCCTTTCTTTGTTTATTGAGGGACAATCTACTGCTGCTCAGAGTACCCTAAGGAACTGCACTGGGGTGGATGGACTGCTTAAGCCTTCTTGTTGTAAATATAGTGGGCCTTCATGACTTTGGGAAGATGTGGGAAACAAAGTGGACATTGTGACTCCAGATACTGCAACATGTTAAGTTTCTCAGCATTTAAAGGGATACCCAGGATTCTAAGATTGTCCCTTACGGTGCTTTCTTTTTGTTCTGTTAATTCAAGCCACAAAGTAGCCATTTTGGAGGAGAGACAAAGAGGAGATGTCTGAGTCATGGTGCTCCAGTCAGCCCAGGAAAGCATCAAAGGATTTAGTGAGTTTGTTCTGATCAAACCTCCTATGATGAATAAGAAATTTGGACGGCGTTTTCCCTCGCCCGGACGCGGGTCACCGGGGCCCCCCTCTGGAGTCAAGCCTGGAGGTGGGGCTCGATGGCGAGCGCCTGGTGGCCGGGCCTGCACCCATGGGGTTCGGCCGGGCACAGCCCGAAGAGGCAACGTGGGTCCCCCTTCCCATGGACTCACCACCTATGGGAGGGGCCAAGGAGATTGGGTGCAGCGTGAGTTGGGTAGTGGCCAAAGGCGGGGACCTTGGCGGTCCGATCCTCGGTTACAGAAGATGGCTTTTGGGATGTGGAATGTCACCTCTATGAAGGGGAAGGAGCCTGAGCTAGTGCGCGAGGTCGAGAGGTTCTGGCTAGATATAGTCGGACTCACCTCAACGCACATCTTGGACTCTAGAACCAATCTCCTTGATAGGGGCTGGACTCTCTACCACTCTGGAGTTGCCCCCAGTGAGGGGCGCCGAGCAGGTGTGGGTATACTTATTGCTCCCCGACTTGCAGCCTGTTCATTGGGGTTTACCCCGGTGGACGAGAGGGTAGCCTCCCTCCGCCTTCGGGTTGGGGGAAGGGTCCTAACTGTTGTTTGTGCGTATGCACCGAACAGCAGTTCGGAGTACCCACCCTTTCTGGAGTCCCTGGAGGGGGTGCTAGAGGGCATACCTTCTGGGGACTCCCTCTTACTGCTGGGAGACTTCAATGCTCACGTGGGCAATGACAGTGAAACCTGGAAGGCTGTGATTGGGAGGAATGGCCGCCCCGATCTGAACCCGAGTGGTGTTTTGTTATTGGACTTCTGTGCTCATCACAGATTGTCCATAACGAACACCATGTTCAATCATAGGGGTGTTCATATGTGCACTTGGCGCCAGGACACCCTAGGCCTCAGTTCGATGATCGACTTTGTGGCCGTGTCGTCGGACTTGCAGCCACATGTCTTGGACACTCGGGTGAAGAGAGGGGCGGAGCTGTCAACTGATCACCACCTGGTGGTGAGTTGGCTTCGATGGTGGGGGATGATGCCAGTCAGGTCTGGTAGGCTCAAACGTGTTGTGAGGGTCTGCTGGGAACGTCTGGCAGAGCCCCCTGTCAGAAGTAGCTTCAACTCCCACCTCCAGCAGAACTTCAACCACATTCCGAGAGAGGTGGGGGACATTGAGTCCGAATGGGCCATGTTCCGTGCCTCTATTGTTGAGGCAGCTGACTGGAGCTGTGGCCGTAAGGTGGTCGGTGCCTGTCGTGGCGGCAATCCCCAAACCCGTTGGTGGACACCGGTGGTGAGGGATGCCGTCAAGCTGAAGGAGGAGTCCTACAGGACCTTTTTGTCCTGAGGGACTCTGGAGGCAGCTGATAGGTACCGGCAGGCCAAGCGGAATGCGGTTTTGGTGGTTGCTGAGGCAAAAACTCGGGCGTGGGAGGAGTTTGGGGAGGCCATGGAGAACGACTTTCGGACGGCTTCGAGGAGATTCTGGTCCACCGTCCGGCGTCTCAGGAGGGGGAAGCAGTGCAGTGTCAACACTGTATATGGTGGGGATGGTGCACTGCTGACCTCGACTCAGGACGTTGTGGGTCGGTGGGGGGAGTACTTCGAAGACCTCCTCAATCCCACTAACATGCCTTCCAATGAAGAAGCAGAGCCTGGGGATTCGGAGGTGGGCTCCCCCATCTCTGGGACTGAGGTCATCGAGGTGGTCACAAAACTCCTTGGTGGCAGGGCCCCGGGGGTGGATGAGATACGCCCAGGGTTCCTCAGGGCACTGGATGTTATAGGGCTGTCTTGGTTGACACGTCTCTGCAACATCGCATGGACATCAGGGACAGTGCCTCTGGATTGGCAGACCGGGGTGGTGGTCCCCCTCTTTAAGAAAGGGGACCGGAGGGTGTGTTCCAACTACAGAGGGATCACACTCCTCAGACTCCCTGGAAAAGTCTATTCGGGGGTTCTGGAGAGGAGGGTCCGTCGGATAGTCGAGCCTCGGATTCAGAAGGAACAGTGTGGTTTTCGTCCTGGTCGCGGAACAGTGGACCAGCTCTACACCCTTAGCAGAGTCCTGGAGGGTGTATGGGAGTTCGCCCAACCAGTCTACATGTGTTTTGTGGACTTGGAAAAGGCGTTCGACCGTGTCCCTCGGGGAATCCTGTGGGTGTTACTCCGAGAGTATGGGGTACCAGACGCCCTGATAAAGGCTGTTTGGTCCCTGTACGATTGGTGCCAGAGCTTGGTCCGCATTGCCGGCAGTAAGTTGAAACCGTTTCCAGTGAGAGTTGGACTCCTCCAGGGCTGCCCTTTGTCACCAATTCTGTTCATAACTTTTATGGACAGAATTTCTAGGCGCAGCCAGGGCGTTGAGGGGGTCCGGTTTGGTGGACTCAGGATTGGGTCACTGCTTTTTGCAGATGATGTTGTCCTGTTTGCTTCATCAGGCCGTGATCTTCAGCTCTCTCTGGATCGGTTCGCAGCTGAGTGTGAAGCGGCTGGGATGGGAATCAGCACCTCCAAATCCAAGACCATGGTCCTCAGCCGAAAAAGGGTGGAGTGCCCTCTCAGGGTTGGTAGCGAGATCCTGCCCCAAGTGGAGGAGTTCAAGTATCTCGGGACCTTGTTCACGAGTGAGGGAAGAATGGAGCGTGAGATCGACAGGCAGATCAGTGCGGTATCCGCAGTAAGGGTGAAAAAGGAGCTGAGCCGTAAGGAGAAGCTCTCAATTTACCAGTCGATCTATGTTCCTACCCTCACCTATGGTCATGAGCTATGGGTAGTGACCGAAAGAACGAGATCGCGAATACAAGCGGCTGAAATGAGTTTCCTCTGTAGGGTGTCTGGGCTTTCCCTTAAAGACAGGGTGAGAAGCTCAGTCATCCGGGAGGAGCTCAGAGTAGAGCCGCTGCTCCTCCGCATCGAAAGGAGTCAGATGAGGTGGCTTGGGCATCTGATCAGGATGCCTCCTGGACGCCTCCCTGGTGAGGTGTTCCGGGCATGTCTAACCGGGAGGAGGCCCAGGGGAAGACCCAGGACACGCTGGAGGGACTATGTCTCTCGGCTGGCCTGGGAACGCCTTGGGATTCTCCCGGAAGAGCTAGAAGTAGTGAGAGGGAAGTCTGGGCATCTCTGCTCAAGCTGCTGCCCCTGCGACCCGACCTCGGATAAGCAGAAGAGAAAGGATGGATGGATGGATGGTTCTGATCAGATTTCATGGAATTAAAGTCAGCTCTTAAGTCCAAATAACAATTCAGAAATGATCATGTTTAACAAGGCTTCAATAATTTTGGTTTGTTCTTAAAATAATGTTGTTTAGTTCTGTAATTATCAAGGGTGGCTGATCTGGCTCAGCCACTATAGTGCACTTACATATTCAGAAAATGTTTGTTGTCAGAAAGGCATCAGTCAGAGTAGGTTAAATTAAAATCCTGTTTAACTGTAATAGTAGTGGTGTAGGGACAGAAATTTAGTGGCAAAAGCTGAAGAGTAAGTGGTGAGGACTGAAGAGCAGCTATTGTGTCACCAACACTTTTATAGCACAGGCATAGCACCAACCGTGAGGTTATAGTCAGACAGTCTTCAAACAAATTATATAGAGAGAGCTTAAGACTGAAATAGTGAGGTGTGTAGCACAGGCGCACTAATAAAACAAGCATCAAATTTTTCTTGAATTCAGAATAATACAAAAAGCAATGATTATTCACCTTTATAAAAAATGTGTCTGTCTGAGTGTCAATCTGGTTGCCGTGTCTCTGTGCTTCCAAAAGATGGCAATTCACAAACATTTTTAGTAATAAAATGCACAGTATTTGTCATTCCAATAAATGGCACTTCACAAACATTAACACTGCTTTTACAAACCTCATACCAAATGGCATATAACCGAGACATTTGCATTGCATATGTAATGGACAGCCAGGACTCTTACCCAGCTAGGATGCCTTCTTAAGGGAAGGACTGAGGGAAAAAGCTTCCATGGGGTAGTACCTTCCCCAGGAAAACAGAGGGCAGTCCTCCTGTCTTGCTACGGTGCCACAGGTTTACAGCATGGAAGCTCAACCTCTGCTGGGGCTCGTGGCAACCAGCCAGGGGGCACATAGAGAACGGCTGAGCTCTTCTCTGCAGTGCTGCCACCACACACAGAGGTACGCCTGGAAGGAGATGACAGGACACCTGTGTCACTTCTGGGTGCTATATAAAAAGACCCTCCTCACTCCATTCTAGGAGCCACATTCGGAAGGAGGAAGACAAGGCTTCAGAGAGGAGTGGAGGAAGAAGAAGAAGAAGAAGAGAGAGAGAGAGAGAGACTAAGACAGAGAGAAAGCAGAGTGCTGTATTCTTTATTGTGCTTGATACTGTGCTTTATTGTGCATCAGTGGTGCAAAACGGGCGAAGAGCATTTCCCCCTTGGAAATAAAAATTTGTGTGTGTTGCTGGACTTGTACCTGTGTCTAGACAGCTTGGCTTGCAGATGGGTTGCTTTATCTGGACACACATAAGTTGATGGCGTGCAGAACAGTATCCCTTTTACTTCATTTAAAATAAAGTAAGAATTTAAAAAATTTTTAAAACTGAAGCATTTGCGTTCTGACACATTTTCTTCACTTCATATTCTTGGCTAAGTTTTGACAAGAGTTGCATGTCTTGGGCTGTAAGCATCCAGGAACCCATGAGAGCTTTTTGTGTAGTTTAAGAAATTTTTTTGAACAATATATTTTTATGTGAATTTGTCTGTTCGCTCCCGTATTCAACAAGCAAATTTCACATTTGGGAGATTGTACATTTTTTGTCCTTGTGCATTAGCCTTGGAGTGATAAATATTTAAATGTAGCCTTTTCTTACACAGGTCACTTATTTTTTAGGTTTAGCTCTAATGGGAAATGAGAGCATGTGTATGTAAACTAAAATCTGGTATACTCTGCATTACATAAATAAGTCTTATCTAATTTAATAAAGATTACACCAAACCACTATAAAATTTCTTTCTTACTTTATTACCTTTTTAAGAAACAGAAAATGGTGGAAGCCACAAGCAGCTTGTGAGATGTGTGAGATGATAGTGTCATCAAATTTGCTGACAAGGACCTTTATATTGCAGAAACTTTAAAACAACTCTCCAATACAGCTGCCCATCCTCTCCTCACACTGGATCCAACAGATGATTACCAGCAAGAGATAAGTTAGAACTGGTTGTTACCCTCAATGACTTCTCTTTCGATAACAGCTTTTTTCATAAGGTCATTGGAGTTGCAATGGATATCAGAATGGGACCTAGCTATGTCAGCATCTTCATCAACTAGGTTTAAGAGAGTTTGTTTTCTTCATAGCTTGGCTTTGACCTGGAGCTGTACAAACATTGACAATTGTATTGGAGTCACCTTTTGCTCCAGAAGTCAGCTATATGAATTCATTAATAATTTTACTAGTTTCCATCCATCTCTCAAATACCATAACTCTACCATTTTAGATATCAGTCTACAATCAGCTTTCCAGGACTTAAAACCTCTGTCTACAGAAGCCAGCTAACTCACTTAGTTGCCTTCTCTGCCACTCCTTCTGTCCCTAGCAAATCAAAAATTCTCTGCCTCTTTCACAGTTTCTTAGACTCTAATGCATGTCTTGTAGGAAGTGTCCAGCCATCTTATACACTGTAGGTGAAACACAGAGATGGTCAGCATACCGTTTCACGGAGCTCATTTCTGCAGGTAAAATCAAAGACCTTACAAAGCCTATTGTAGATCACTTTATATCCCTTGATCTCAGCCACATTAACACTAGAATTACCAGAGTCTACGAAAAAACTCGTAGATCCGGCCCACCTTAAAACCGTTCTCACCTCTCTTTTGTCTTCTAAATGTGCCGATTAAGACGAGCAGCGAGTAGCCGGCTATTTCATCCCCCACCGTCGCCGAACGTTCACTAAGTTTTCCTAGCTCATGGCTTGTTTGATTATCTGGGAGTGACTGAACTGCTGGAGTTTTAGAATGAAAATAATAGATCGCTGTTTGGAATACATGCATTTCATGCGTGTTCCGTTTCTACAGTAATCTGTGTAAACACATTGCTAAAACAGAAACTTTTTCATATTTTAGTAATAAATGTTACAAAATGTAGGCATAAACTATAGAATCTGTGAAGCCTGAAGTCCAAACATCAAATAAACATTTTCACAAAAGGTTCAAGGATGATACAACAGCTTCCGTGACTTAACGCTACGGTTTTCTGACTTGGGGCACAACAGCCCTGTCGGGCTATAGAGACACGAGTTTGATTCTCAGCTTTGAAGGAAGTGGTTTTTTTTTTTTTCCTCAAACAGACATTGAATTTATAAATTGGTATGCACTGTAAATCGTTATCTTTAAAATGTCAATCGCGGTTATTTCTGTTGATTAATTCATGCTTTTTTACTTTGAGTCAGAACAGGAGCTTTTTCTGCTTATTCAGCTTCTGATCTGACTCAAACTGCGCCAGTATAACTTCACACCTGATCTGACGCTGTTCGTTTTCAAATAATATTGCATTACTTCGACGATGTTTTCTGATTGGTACTATTCGCGTCATAAAATGATTTCTTCAAAACGTCACATATATTTGTCTCTTTCTTTTTTTAAAATGTGCATTGTAGCACGCAGCAACTGGCCACCTGCATGTTCTCGCGCACACTGAATAAGCAGATTCAAATGTTAACAGTTATATAGCACAGAATGGAAATCAGCAGTTCTTAGCATTGCACCACGCAAGCTGTCATATCAACCGCCTACTGTAATTTGCTTTCTTTTTTCTTCGGTTATAGTCTTGAATAAAAGTGCACTTATTTTGTTATACTTTTACATCAACATATGTTCCTGTGTTTGAGCTACATGGGCATGCTCAAAAAATACACGTATAATGCCACGAAAAGTGCATGCAGACACTTCAGTTCGCAAACATTGGTACGACAATGCAGTCACAAGTACACTGCAGAGCTTTAGTGCGTCTTTATGTGAAAACAGCAGTATCAGATGGGGAGTTTCTGATGATTGCATATAGCGCTGAAGTTACTGCTCTTTACTATGCTTTCCTCTGCATGTCCGGGAGTACAAAAGAAACAGCATACAGCAACACGTGGGGACTGGCAATATTGGGGGAAAAAAACACGTGGTCGTATGTATCGTGATACACTGCAGAACTATAGAGCGTCTTTATGTGAAAACAGCAGTGTCAGGTGGGGGGGCGGTAGGGAAGTATCCTGAATGCGACTGAGACAATGAAAAGTGAATTAAAAAAAAAAATAAAGCTAACCTTTACAAATATAATAAATTACACCGGCTGTTACAGACTGAAATCAAATGTATCTTTTTATTCTAAAATAGTGAAAATAAGAACACTTCTCAAAATGGAGTTGTGCAGGATCGAACTCACGACCTTTGGATTCCCAGTCAGCGACTGATACTGTTGAGCCACAGAAGCAGTGATAGCTAATGTGTGTCAGTCGCACACTAAGGTGGCTTTTTTTGGTGGTGGCTTTTTTTTTTGTACCTTTTGTGAAAGTGTTTCTTTGATATTTGGACTTCAGGCTTCATACATTATATAGTTTATGCCTACATTTTGTCATTTGCTGCTAGAATATTGTAAACCGTTTCTGTTTTAACAATGTGTTTACACAGATTACTGTAGAAATGCAACACATATGAAATGCGTGTGTTCCAAATAACAATCTTATTATTTCTACTCTAAAACTCCACTTCACTCCCAGATAATCAATCAAGGCATTAGCTGGGAAAAGCTTGTTTACGTTCTAAGTCGTTGGGGGGATGGAATAGCCGGCTGCTGGCAGCTTGTCTTTATCAGTACATTTAATTGACAAAAGACGCTGGCGGAGAGGTGAGAAGGGTTTTAAGAAGCGATTTAAGGTGGGCCGGATCTACGAGTTTTTTCGTGGCTCTGGTAATTCTAGTGTTAATCACACTGTGTTCTTTCACAGGGCTTCAAAGATACTTTTCAAAGAAAATCAGATTTTTCTCAGACAGGGATAATAAATTTCACCAAGTCTTAATGACTGACTAAATTTTTAATCTCTCCCTTCATCTTCCTTAAAGGCAGCTTTTTCATATATACTCTTTTACCTTTTCGAGTTTCAACTACCCAGGCTGTGTTCCCTCCTTACCCTCCTATATATGTTACCTGCGTTTTCCTCTTCAGTTGCACACCTGATAAAGACTATACAGCCGAAATGTTTCTGTATGGAAATAAATGTAACCTTTTTTCCTTTTGCAGATGTATGCTGACTTAGCCCTGCACTAATTCTAAACAATGTATATGTTTATATAGCACTGCTGCTTAAAATATTATTATAATCTTGGGCTTCTGTTTGATAAAAAAAAAATGAATCAAATGTTTAACATTTTTAATTGAATATAACGGCATATTAATCAAAATTTTATGTATTTTCCTTCAAGCACAATATTTTTTACAAAGCAGAAATAACGTAGTGATTACTTCATAATGCAAAACAGTTTTAATAACCACTTGCCAAGGTATATTAAATTACTAGCAAAATACCCGCGCTTTGCAGCGGAGAAGTAGTGTGTTAAAGAGGTTATGAAAAAAAAAGGAAACATTTTAAAAATAACGTAACATGATTGTCAATGTAATTGTGTTGTCATTGTTATGAGTGTTGCTGTGTTTTATATACATAAAATACACACACACACATATATACATATACATATACACATATATATACATATCTACATATATATATATATATATACATATACACATCCACATATCAACATATATATATACACATATATACACACACACATGCTTTATGGGTGATGATTGTTTTACTCTTTTTATCTTTATTTTATTTTATTGTAGAATCAACTCCTATCTGCGCACAGCAGGGCAGCCGTGGGCGGATGCGTATGGTGTATTCACTCCATGTTATCATGCATTGCGCTGTCAGTGTTATTTTGATAAAAGAATTTGAACAACATATAAGAAGCGTATAAATTATTAAACAGTAAAACATTAACATTTAAGAAGTAAAGTTACATGAAGTACTACTGCAGTGCCTTCGGGTATACCTCATTTTTTGTTTGGCCATTACATGCTTAAATGTATACATTTTTTGGTGCACCTACCCGAGAACACGCGACATATAACCGAGTGTGGGAGAAGCATGGATTTTAAACACGCGTTGAGTTCATCTGGTGGTCTCCCTCGTGGAATAACTGGTAATGTTTGACTAAAATCTACAGCGAGTAAAACGACATTACCTCCTATTTTTTTTTTACGATCTCTGAGATCTTGCTTTTTTCGGTTCAAGGCTTCATAAGCTGTTTTATGTTGTATGGTGTACTTATCCCAAACCATCATCTTTGAATGTTGCAAGACTTTCGCCTTGTATGTAGATCGGGGTAATTACATTCATTGCATTCCTAGTCTGAATCACAATCTGATTGTATGGGTGGTTACCTGGCACTGTAGGGTTGCCACCCGTCCTTTAAAATACGGAATCGTGCCGCGTTTGAGAATGAAATTGCGCGTCCCGTTTTGAATCAATACTGGACGGGATTTATCCCGTATTTTTTTTATCATTTTTTTTTTAAAGCAGCGTCTCATGCAAATCATCCCACACGCATTTTATGAAGATGCCTCCTTTCCTACTTTGGATTGGGTAATACTTGATGTCATCGTTAGTTTGATTGGTGTTTTTAACTGTCCAGTGAGGAGGGCGTGTCTTTTAAGTACAGTCTGCAAAGTGTTGGCACTGAGATGTGGCGTCAGCGCCATAGTTGAAGCCCCTAACGTTGCGGTCAGCAAGTCGGCTAACCTCCGCCATGTGCCGTCTTTCAGTTGCGAGAAGCAGATCATAGAATGGTTGAAACTGTTGCCCCTAACGTTGCGCCACGGCGTGTGGTTCGTTTATACCTCATGTCTTCTCATTAAACTTTTATCTCGCGAATATGTTATTGCAATCCGCAGCGGGAGCGTTTCTATAAACTTAATTGAAACTTACGTTTTACACCGTGCTTTGTTTCCCTTATGAACATGCTTGTATGCTTAACTCGCTCCGTTCTCAATTGTTTAATTAATTTTTTGCTCTTCGCTGTTTGCGGCTGTTCCTCCATTTCCCCCTACTTCGTTCTTTTATCTCGCGAATATGTTATTGCAATCCTTAACGGGAGCGTTTCAATAAACTGATTGAAAATAGTTTTGCATTTACCTTTTTAGTAAAAGGCGAGCTTTTAAGCCTGAGAAATCACCCCGTAAATGCACACGTTTAATTGGACATGTGTTAACATGTATGGTTACACAGTATTAAAAGACAGTGAACAACGTCAGTTACCTTTCTTCCCGCGTTTGATAAAAGGTGAGCTTTTAAGCCAGAGAAATCACTCCGTAAATGCACACGTTTAATTGCACATGTGTTAATATGTATGCTTACACAGTATTAAAAGACAGTCAAAAATTAACGTCATTTACCTTCGTTCCCGCGTGTGACTCGTGCTGTAAATGTCTTCCTTGTTTTTAGTTCACGTGATTACGTAGGAGGCGTGATGACGCGATACGTGACTCCGCCTCCTCCATTACAGTGTATGGACAAAAAATATGTTCCAGTTATGACCATTACGCTTTGAATTTCGAAATGAAACCTGCCTAACTTTTGTAAGTAAGCTGTAAGGAATGAGCCTGCCAAATTTCAGCCTTCCACCTACACGGGAAGTTGGAGAATTAGTGAGGAGTGAGTCAGTGAGTCAGTCAGTCAGTCAGTGAGGGCTTTGCCTTTTATTATTATAGATTCTAGTTAGTTTATTGACAGTTTCAGAAACAACTGAATAAAATAGTAAAACACTACACAGACAAAAGCTCTATTTTTTTAAGCAACATCACAATGCAAATTAATATAGCATTTTGATTAGTTTTGTCAATAATATTGTCTTTAAAATGATATGATGATTAAAAATAGGCAAGTACTGTATTGCATTACAGACTATTTATTAAGCCAACTGCATAAAAACCCCAGTTTAAATAAACTGGATCAAGGGATGCTCTTTTTTTATAAACAACAGAAAAGGAAAACAAAAATGTACAAGGGACGGTGATGGATCCAAGTAGATGTCAATTTGTTGCTTCTGCAATGTCAAAGCTTAAAGTGATACTTGATAGCCATCAGATCATGTCAATTAATAAAAACAGTTGGACTGTTCCACTATTCATTTTGAAGGAGAGAGGGAACAAAACTATAAAAAAAACAGTCTTTTGAATCAGCTGTTACTGAGCTAAACTCATGACCAATGAATGAAATGGAGTGGACATCAATTTAAATGCTCAGTTACAGTTTAGCATTTTCAATATTTATTCACGGGAACATTTTCTGGAAGTGGTTTTTCAAAATTTAGCAAAAATCCACGTTTGCGATGCTGTGAGCGTATTAATGTAAGTCTACAACTTGACATGAGAATTATGTGACAAGTAAAAAGAGATGTTTTCATAAACATTTTTGATATCTTTTTGTGGTTTTCCAGCATTGTTCACCATTGATGTCTAATCTATCAAAAACTTAGTCATGTGTGTTCCACATGAAAACAAGAATTAAAAATTTTTGATAAACTACATAGGATAAGGAACATATAAAAAATATTTCTTTTGGGTGGGGGATTTTTAAAATAATTTTAGTTATGTTACTTTTCAACTTTAAGAACTTAAAAATATTAAGATGAAGTGTCTGTATTAAGAAAGTTATGTGGATGTAAGTTTTCCCAGCTTTCTGATCTTTAGAGATTGTAAACTATGTATTGAATAGGTGAGAACTTTCATATATTTGTTAAAGGCTTAAGACTGGTTTGACTGCATTCACAGCATTATGACCACTGCTGGATTTGGATGGAGGAAGCACAGTCAGAGCTTATAATCTTAATACATAATTCACCTTCCTCCTCACTCACTCACTCACATCGGTCCGAAGCCGAATGCGCAGTCGCCTTCTGCGCAGCTGCCCGAAAAACCTTACGAGACCGACATCCAACCCCAACATCATGGCAGACGGCGGATTTACGGCCGCAAAAATTCAAAGAGAAAGGCGACTTCGATTAAAGCTCTAGAGGCCTGAAAGGCAATTTCGACAACAGCTCGAGGCCTAATTATGCATTCTGATTCAATTACGCATTCATTCAATACACCTATATCAGGTTTGTGGTGCTTATACTTATTACTATTCCATATTGTACTGGAACATTCATCATTCAATATTATACTACAGGCCTGGAAAATTCATCAACTAACAGTACAAGCCTGTACAGTAATGAGTAAAGCAGACTACAATCATTACAAAACAACTTCTTCGTTACTTATCATTTGTTCTTCATACACTGCTGACACAAACTCGTGCCTGTTTCATCTTACGTTGTCAAAACGGGCTCTTTGTCTAGTAATTCTATAAATGGAGATGAGTTCACTGTTCTAGGAACTGAACCACTTTAAACCAGCTTTATAAAGGTTACACAATGAGCTGATCAGAGCAGCAGCAAGAAGAACACAGCCTCCAAGAAATCTCCATACCAGATGTACCAGACCACCATTGCACAATAGGTGATTCAGTTCTCATGTCTATAAAAACTGATAAATATCCAGTATGTACAATGTAATTGTCACATTTGTTTGCTTTGCTTCTGCTTTTGGTATATTATGTAATGTTAAGACTCTAATTCCTAAAGAAAGTATCTAAACCTCCTCACTTGCTTTCTAGCTCCATTCTGCCTATTCAGGGATAGATAAAAGTAGTGAGCTACAGTACCAGTTAATACTGAGTGCATATTCATAGTGACTTTAGGCTGTGTCTCATTCAAGATGGGCAAGCGCAAGTAAGAAGCACCAAAAATATATAACTGTGATTTGCACAGACATCTTTTCCAGAAGACCCAACGAGGGACTTATTTTTCAGTAGGGTAACCCCATAACCTTTCCATGATAAAACACTGGTAGAGGTTGAATTACACTATGTGCCTCTCACATCTCACACACTATAAAATGATGTGGCATTCTTTATACATATTGAAAGGCTAAAATCTGCAAGCATTCCATTTTACTTTACGTTATTAAAAATACAAAAGGATTATTCATATACCAAAAAGCTTCTTGCTAAGCAAACCTGCAGCTGCTATCTTACAAAAAGGAAATGAAAATGTAGTATGTGTCACTTATCTTAATTTTTACAGTTTTAACCAGATGTATCAGCCTGCAAGATAGGGCTTCAACTAGAACAGCATTAAAGTTAATTTGGATTTAACTTACTTTTCTCTGCAAGGCTGTGCCATTGACTCCATCTGTGCTTGAACACATATCCTGATTTCTGTCACAGTGTCGATCCTGTTGGTCATATTCCTTTCTTCTTTCATTATTTTCCATTGTTTAAGTATACCCACAGTGCCACTGACTGTTACAGAAAAGAGAAAAAAAAGTACAGAAATTAGAAAATAAGATTCTTCTAAGCTTATCAAAAACAACTCCTAAATGCTGCTATCATTCATTTAATAATTCTCTGTACTGCCATTTTTACAATCAATAACTGCAGAAAATCTTTGAAAATTAATACAAACAAGGTAGCTGCAAGAAATATTCACAGTTGGTGTTATGATTCCTTTTAACCTTTAGTACCTATAGAACATGAGTTAGGTACACAAAATATCATTGACTAATAAAGAAAAGCTCTCCCTCAATATTTAAATAATTTGTTGGCAATCTTTGGTATGCTCCACAGACACACTAATTGGAAATCTTTAGAGAATGGTATGTACACAATTTTATACTCCTTTCAGGCACAAAAGTATAAGGCAAATTTAACATTTAGGATGATTCTTTTCTCATTTTCCTGTATCATCCAGTTTGTTTACAAAAGAATTCAGATTTTAAGGTGTGTTTAAGTGTGGTGTTACCAACATATACTATGTCACTGGATGATGTGGCCACTGAAGATCATCAATGGTCAGCAGAATGGCCAGCCTAGCCAAAGGCTTGCCCAACTGCTTTTCGAACATAGGCCTCTTCGGTTGGAATATACTGGAAGTCCCCATTAACACTAGAATTCCTGAAGCCTACGAAAAAACTCGTAATTCCAGCCCACCTTAAATCATGTCGCACCTCTCCATCAGCGTCTTTTGTTTTGTAAAAGCATCGATCAGCACAAGCAACAAGCAGCCTGCTAACTACTCAAAACGTAGAACACTCAGTTTCGAGCCCAGGACTTTTGGGTTATAAGGCAGCATTTCTTACCTCTGCACCATTCAAGAATATGTGTAAACTCCCTGTCAATTGACATTTGAGCTTGAGTGTTTAACTCATTGACAGCCACATGTTAATTGAATGCTTTTTTTTTCTTTGCTATATTCTTGAATAAAAGCACACCTGTTTATTTGATATTTGGACTAAAGTCTTCACACATTATACACTTCACATCATTATTAGTATAACATGGGAAAAGTTTCTGCTTTAGGTATATGTTCAGCGTTTCTTGCATTTCTCGCATTTCCTTTCATCCTATACTTACCCAGATCTTTGTAGACAAGGAACACACACAAAATGCATGTATTCCAAATAACGGTGTACTGTATTATTTACCCTATACAACTCCGGATCTCACATGCAGATAAGGAGCCTTGACTTGAGCTGGGAGAAGTTTTTACCCGAGCTGAGCTCTGTCAAGGCAGGGGAAGGGATTGATGCATTTACAAAACAAAATATGCTGATGGAGAGGTGTGAAGGGATTTAAGGTGGGCTGGGATTACGAGTCTTTTCGTAGGCTTCACGAATTCTAGTGTTAAATCCATCAGTCTACAGTACAAGAAAGAGAAGGCACATGTTGCACTGAAGCTGAGAGAGTCCACTGGTCAGCTCATAATGCATGCAGAAGTCCCCAGCTGCACAGGCCGCCAGTGGAAGCCACAAGCCGAGGTAGACAATGCCATCTCCAGCTTGCAAAACTAAGATGTGATGGGGACAGTGCAGATCAGTCATACTGGCTTGTGTTGGGGAGCACCATAATAGTTTTCATCAAAAGCCACCAAAAAGCAGCAAAAGGCCTTGGTGGTGGATGAGGTCACCAGGCTAGAGCAAGAGCATAGTCACATTAACATAGCATCTCGTGGAGCCTGGACCCTGTGGGATGCAACAGTGAATGGACATCAAAAAACATACACAGCTGTCTGATAAGGGCAGCCTATGACACTCTCCCATATCCCTGGAATTTTACCCAGTGGTTTCTTGCCAAGAAAGAGCACCACAGATGCAAAGTTTGCTCTGAAGATGTTGATAGAGAAGTTTAGAGAAGGCCTGTGATGATGCGGGTTTGCTGCATGCTCCCATCTGCTGTCCGGGAGCCCTTAACCCGACACTGTTGGTAATGTTACCGATGAGCTAAGCAGTGAGGCAACAACATAGCAAGGGGATGGTGCAAAAGTGTCAAGTGCTTTTATTTAAAAACAACAACAAAACAATGTTCAAATAAATAAAGTGCAGTGCTTCATAATCTCTTCATTAAATAAATAATCCATAAAACAAGACGTGAAATTGTGGAGATTAAAAATAGTCTTCTTAAAAACAACGAGGTTAAAATAATGCAGGAAGCATTCCTTTTTTAAAAAAACAACAACAACAAGCCCGGTGTCTCCTTTCCTCTGGCGGCTCCCCTGCTTCACCCGTCTTGGCCCTGCAACAGGAGAGTCGCCCTCTCAGCAGCTGGCTTTCTCTCCACTGTCCTACTGTTTGGTTCGCCTTACCGATCCCTGGCTACGGTAGGCCCCGCCAAACAGTGACTTGGGATTCCCCAATGACCAGGGCTCTCACGCTGGAGAAATACACGTCCCAAGTCCCGACTCCCACTGCCTTCCGCGGAGAGTCATCCGCCCTTCACCACTGGTCACTCCCACTACATGATCACTCAGCGGGAGCGACCACTACTACTACTCCCAGGGTGTCAGCCCAACACCCAGGCTTCCTGTACAGCTGCATGCGCGAGCCGGCACTTGCCCGCTCGCTCTCCTACACCGGCTTTCTCTACCCTGCATCCTGCTTTCTCCTACAACCTCCATTCCTTCTTTCTCTTTCTTTCCCCTTTCTCTTTTCTTTTCTCCTAGCCGACTCACGCTTCTATTTTATCAGCCCTAGGTACAATCACGGATGCGGGCGGTCTCTCACCTGTGCACTTAGGTGAGAACCGCCCACATCGCAAATTGCCCTGAGAACTGCTTCAGCCACACAACCACCATGCCCCCTCACCAAGCCGCGAGCTTGGTGATTATTTAATTTAAACTGGCCTTTGATGGGAGCTGGGGACCCGCTATACCACAAGGCCAGAAGGAGTTGCATTGCGTCTTTGTGGACCTGGAGAAAGCATATGACAGGGTGCCTTGAGAGGAGCTGTGGCATTGTATGAGGAAGTCTGAAGTGGTAGAAAAGTATGTAAGAATTGTATATTATATGTATGAGGGAAGTGTAACCGTGGTGAGGTCTGCGGTAGGAGCAACGGATGTATTCAACGTGGAGATGGGATTACATCAGGGATCAGCTTTGAGCCCTTTCTTATTTGCAATGGTGATGGACAGGTTGACAGACAAGATTAGACAGGAGTCCCCGTGGACTATGATGTTTGCTGATGACATTGTGATCTGTAGCGATAGTAGGGAGCAGGTTGAGGAAACCCTGGAGAGGTGGAGATATGCTCTAGAGAGGAGAGGAATGAAGGTCAGTTGGAACAAGACAGAATACATGTGTGTAAATAAGAGAGAGGTCAGTGGAATGGTGAGGATTTAGGGAGTAGAGTTGGCGAAGGTGGATGAGTTTAAACACTTGGGATCAACAGTACAGAGTAATGGGGATTGTGGAAGAGAGGTGAAAAAGAGAGTGCAGGCAGGGTGGAATGGGTGGAGAAGAGTGTCAGAAGTAATTTGTGACAGACGGGTATCAGCAAGAGTGAAAGGGAAGGTCTACAGGATGGTAGTGAGACCAGCTATGTTATATGGGTTGGAGACGGTGGCACTGACCAGAAAGCAGGAAGCAGAGCTGGAAGTAGCAGAGTTAAAGATGCTAAGATTTGTACTGGGTGTGACAAGGATGGATAGGATTAGAAATGAGTACATTAGAGGGTCAGCTCAAGTTGGACGGTTGGGAGACAAAGTCAGAGAGGCAAGATAGCGTTGGTTTGGACATGTGCAGAGGAGAGATGCTGGGTATATTGGGAGAAGGATGCTAAGGATAGAGCTGCCAGGGAAGAGGAAAAGAGGAAGGCCTAAGCGAAGATTTATGGATGTGGTGAGAGAGGACATGCAGGTGATGGGTGTAACAGAACAATATGCAGAGGACAGAAAGATATGGAAGAAGATGATCTGCTGTGGCAACCCCTAACAGGAGCAGCCAAAAGAAGAAGAAGAAGGTTTAGAAGTATCATAGGCTGCCCGCTGCACGACAATACTAAGGCATGCCTCCAGCACATCCTATCAGGATGTAAGGTGGCATTGATCCTGGGACGCCACTGTCCTATGATCGTGATTCTTTACTTAACATATTTTCTTGCTTGCTTTCCTCTTAATTTTCATCTCCTGATGGGATATTATGTGAACCTCCACCTTTGTTTATTCATCTCCTTACTTCTTTACCTGGACGCCGGTGTTCACCTGTATCAGTGAGCTGAATGCCTCTCAGAGAAGCAAACGCACCCGCCGCTGACATGGAAAAAGAGCCGGTATTAATGTTAAACAACACCAACTCAAGTCCCAGAGCTTGGATTTCCGATGCCTGCAAGTTGTCTATGACCCATCTTCTCCTGCACAGGACTCCATCCCTGTTCCATGGGGGCTGGATACCGGATTTAACTTCTCCATCTCAAGGCGGCATCACTCTTCCTCGATGTGCTCCTGGGGAGTAAACGCTGCTAATCTTCGCTCACTCGCCCGTGTTCGTCCCGCAGCAAGCTCTTCTACTTCTACTTACATGATGTAAGCACAAAAGCGTAAATGTGCTTATGCACAAAAAAATCCAGATGCATAAATCTGTGTGAACGCCAACTTCCACGTTCTTCCGCTCCATAAATCCCGGTCAGCGTGAAAAGTAACGCACGTGCATGCGCCTTCTGTCCCGCCCCAACTCCTCCCAGAATTACGCCTCTTTGAATATGCAAATCAATATAAATAGCCCTTAAGCTCAACGTTCTGTGAAAAGGCAATGGCAAAAGCAAGAGGGCAAATAGAATTTCAGCGAATACCAAGTGGAGGCAAGGAAAAACCTACTATTTGTTGGTTTAGACAGTGGTATAAACAACAAAAGGAAGTTGATCGAGTGACATAGCATGTCGGAGAAACTCAAAAGCTCAAGTTCACAAAGTCTCACAGTGCCCAAAATAAAAAAAAGTTGTCAGATATCAAAGTTGCCGTGAAAAGGCGAGTCGTAGCCCACCATCTGAGTGTCATATGAAAGCTTATTAGGGTACAGCGAAAAAAAAAGGCACACAGTGGGGAAAAAAGAACAAAATGTCAACCTTAACATCGAAATTTCCACTTTAATCACGTAGTTTATTTTGTCATTAAAGTAGAACATCATAAACTTCATCTTAAAATTGTTTAATTTACTAGTTTCTCAAATCCTATCGTAACTAAAGTGGCACGTTAAATGCTTTGTTTTGTATTAGGTCTTCTATGTG
This sequence comes from Erpetoichthys calabaricus, assembly GCF_900747795.2. Taxonomy (NCBI): domain Eukaryota; kingdom Metazoa; phylum Chordata; class Cladistia; order Polypteriformes; family Polypteridae; genus Erpetoichthys; species Erpetoichthys calabaricus. The sequence continues at coordinate 108,722,521 of NC_041402.2, read as the reverse complement.
CTCTATGTGTGTGAATCACTACGTGCTTCTGGGCTTTTTCCTCCTCTGACAGGACACAGATATTGCTGTTGCAGGCTTGAACATCTTGTTGGGCTTAAAGGGGCTGCTCTTACTGTAACTGGTTCAGGTCATATCTAATTGATAGACACTTTTCAGTGACTTTAAATTCCTCTTTTTCATCTACTGCTCCACTTAAATGTGATGTTTCTCAGGGATCCATTTTGGGTCCTGTTTTATTCTCTATATACCTTCACCCTATTTAACATTTCTTTTCACTGCTACTGTATGCTGATAATACGCAGGTTTATATTCCCGTCTGCAACTCTGCAATAAATCAACTGCACAACTGTCTTTTTGAACTAAGATCCTGGATGGCTAATAATTTTCTTGATCTGCATTAAAATAAAACAGAGGTGCTTATAGTGGCTCCACTGAAGTAGACGGCACAGTCATCAGATACTGATACACTTGTTCTAAACAACGCCTGCGCTTGCCGTTGCTCTGAAACACAGCCATTTCAGCTTTTACTGATGCATCCAGTTTCTTGTTATCATTCTAAGAAGCACACAGATAATGCGGAAGCAATAGACTGACACATTGCAATTTCAAGTTGCTGTCAACAGCACAGACATCAATGAACTCTGCCCCGTCCCGGCATTCGTGAGCTGCAGAGTGCAGACTCCTCCCAGTCCACTGTGTTCAGTCAGCCGGGAGACTGACTGCTGCTGGTCTGTTGTTGACTGAATTAATCAGCAACACACTACACCGTGGGCCAAAAAACCATGCCACTTAATTATTTTCACCTATAACTTTGTTATTTCTTGATCAATTTTTACACTTTAACACGCTATATATGTGAGCTTGGCCGTTCCCGTTTTCCCAGGAATTACAGCAGTTTCATTCCCGGGAATGCGGGAGGGATCCCGGGAATGGATTCCCTAGGTGCAACAGGCAGAAATGCCAAAGCAGGAATCAATATCTAACCAATACTGGTATGCTCAAGATGCCTCTCTCTACTTTTATTTTTTGATTTTTTATACGAACAAGCCAGTTTCCCTTTCGGTTTGTACATGTTCAGTCTCTCCCTGTACATTTCCTGTGCATCGAGCAAGAGAGAGAGAGAGCGTGACACACACACACACAGAGGCAGCGAGAGAGAGAGAGCACACACACAGGCAGCGCGAGAGAGAGACTGATGCATACATACAGGCAGCGAGAAAGAGAGACATGCGCACACACACACACAGGCAGCGAGAGAGAGACGCGCGCACACACACACAGGCAGCACGAGAGAGAGACGCCAGCACACACACAGGCAGAGCAAGAGAGAGAGACGCACGTACACACAGGCAGCATGAGAGAGAGACGCGCGCACGCACACACACACACACACACACACACACACACACAGGCAGCGCGAGAGAGAGACGCATGCACACACACAGGCAGCGCGAGAGAGAGGGGGCTGGATGCATAGCATAGGTAGGAAGGCAGTTAAAGAATGCACTGGGCTTGATTTCGTTTTCACTTCTGTTTACAGCGAATCTGTTCGTAGCGTGCATTGTTGCAATGTTACTTTTCTTGGTGGTTTATTAAATTACAGATTTTTTCAAATGTTCATGTTTTTCCCTGTGCTTAAAACTCATTAAAAAAAGTGTTTTTAGCCAGCGGTTGGTAGCGCTATAGCGCGAACTATTGCAGTGTTAGTTTTCTCTGTTGTTCAAGGTTTTCTCAGTGTTATTCAATGTTTTTACATTTAGTTTACTATTACGCGGTGCATTCTATGGTTTAATTAACTATATTTATGCTTATAAACTTAAAAAAATATATATATTTACATACAGTTCGTATGGTCTGGAACGGATTAATTGTATTTGCATACAATCCTATGGGGGAAATTGCTTTGGTTCACGACCAACTAGGTTTATGACCCGAGTTTTGGAACGAATTATGGTCGTGAACCGAGGTTCCACTGTATTTTGTTTATCACTGTACTGATCAGATGGCTAGATCTCAAAAATCATACAGATAATTACAGATTACAGATAAATAATAAGTTGCAATTAGTTTTTATATCTTTATCAGTTTCAAAGAAACAAACAATTGTCAATACATGGCCTGTTCTCAACTGATTGCCCCCGTTTCTATGTTTTCTGAGGTTTGTTCTACCTTTGTAAAGTTAGATTTTTACATTGCCTAAACACATGACAACTAATTTTAGGCTTATATTGTTCTTAGATTTTTAAATTAAGTAGGTCATTCTGGTTTGATCAATATAGGTTTATTGATCATACAGATGTATTAGTAATGACATTCATGGTCTAGTGACATGTAACTCATACAGAAATTTGAATATGTGAAGCCTCTGCAAGCTTAAATCCACATTTGAAAATAATCATATTAATGTATTTTTTGATTCTGAAACACTCTAGTGTCAATTTTGGTTTAAAATTCCAAGTTATAGGGGTTGGTTTGGTCTGTTGTTGGAGATGGATGTGTAGGGGGGAGCTCAGTTAGCAGCGGTGTTATTTTAACCTTTTTTTTTTTTTTAAATAATTTTGAGATATTCTGTATCTATTCATCCCAAGGGGATTTAATTATACTACATACAAGTACAAATAAGCATGAGTAGCAAACAAAGGGTCCAGAAGGAAAAGGCAGCAAAAAGCCCCATCCATGTCTAAACCTGCTTCAAATTCATGGTATGGCCTCCCAGAGACTGCCCTGGAACAGACGGGCAGCACTGGCTCTAGCCGAGAGCATTAGTGGGAGCGAAAGAGCAAGTGTGGTGGGCAAGGATCATTTGTCGACTCCACAAGGATCATTGGAACCGAGTATGGCCTTTTCATCCTCATTGTGAACTTCATATGATCTGCGACATCATTTTGTACTGAACTTGCTAATCCACCTATGGAGATTGGGGAAGATCGAAATGCACTGTCTGAGCTGAAGGAAATGATCACTGCATAAATGATATAAGGCGAGAAGCAAAGCAGAATAATAGGGAAATAAAGAAAGAAATAAAGAATGAAAAGAATGAAATAAAAAGCAAAATGCATAAAGAAAGAAATAAAGAATGAAATCAAAGTCCTAAACAAATGTCACACAAGTGTGATTAGGAGGCAGTCAAAAAGCCTAAAGGTGAGTGAAATATCGCAAGATGAAGGATTGTCACATGGTACTTACCTGAATCTCTTCTCTCAACAGAAAAACCGAGGAAAAATAATTGCCTCTACTTCTGGGTTCCAAAATGGATGCCATGAAGTCACTTCCGGTGACTCGATATGACATCACATCATGATGTCATGGATTGAATGCCTCCAAACCAAAAAGCCTAATTGTCCGTTTCAAGAAACTACATGACTGACTTCACTTCTGGTTCCACCAAAATGACTGTTTCCGACTCCTGCATTCAGCGTCAATTCCTGCCAACCATTTCCTGTTCCCATAATTCATTTCTGTATTTAAACGCCAATTTGTGCTATAAACTTTGTCAGATGTTACCTGATAGTGCTTTTGATCATTTTTTTCGCATTTTTTGCTTTATTTGTCCGTAGGACAATATACGGGGACGGTCCCCAAAACTTTATATTTGTGGAGTTTCTTCTTTTTTTGGATATGTTTCCACACAAGACAAATGAGAAGCTGCATCAGGATATGAAAGACCTGGACAATGTTTAAGTACTATATTTACTATAACCTTTACAGAAATGCTAAAAACAACTGATGAAAAAAATACAGGAAAATACAAGTAACTTAAGAAAATAAAATTAAAGTACTTGCTGCTCAGCTTGAAGCAAACATTCATGTCCCGTATTGAAATCGTTGAACAATTGGCTTCCGCCATGGATGAAAAAGCAATGGCTGCAAAATCAGAATGCAAAGTGCTCATGAACAAACTGTCAGCACTGGAAGATAGATATAGAAGGAACAACATCAGAATTGAAGGTCTTCCTGAAAAACAGGAAAGTCCAAACCCAGTGAAATTCATAGCTGAACTATTCTCTAAAAAAACTGGAGGGAACTTTAAAATCGGACATCGAGATCTCTGCAGCCTACTATATACATGGATTGAATGCCTCCAAACCAAAAAGCCTAATTGTCCGTTTCAAGAAACTACAGGCCAAACAAAATCTCATGTCCCTTCTCAGACAGAAAGACAAGATTATTTTTGAAAATACCTGCATTCATATTTTCCCCAGATTTCTGCTACAGCTGCTAAATGTGCCGCATTCTACAGCATTAAACAGCGCCTTCGTACAGCTGTAATTAAATACAGCCTCTTGTATCCTAAGAAACTGAAGGTGGTTATTGAAGATCAGTTTTACATTTTTGTTCTCCAGACAAGCAGATAAAGAGCTGAGAAGACTGACCTCAGCTTTCTTTTGAAACCTACGATCATGAGTCACACCGTGTTATGGCAAGACAAAGAAGATTCTACTTGAAGCTTGCATTTTGAACCATTTGTAAAGTGAAATTTGCTGTAACTATACATCTTATTTTTTTACTTTATTTTATATTTTATTTCTTTTTTGGCCATTCCTTTCCTCTTTTTTTTTTTTTTAAATCAAGCTGCAATTATTATAGTGATATTTCTTTCCCTAATTATATGCACATTTGGGCCACTTATGTCTACATCTTGGCCAATTGGTTACTAAAAAATAAACTGTTATTGTTTAAGCTTCAGTTATTATATTGTAATTTCTTTATTTATTTGCACACTTTGGCTACCACAAAGTAACAAGCTATTGTCTTTTTGTTAAACTTTATTTAAGTAACCAGCCTTTTAAAGTGTTTTTTACAGATTTTTTTTTTTTAACATCTGACCCTTGATCTATTATATTTGGACTATTGAAGATTATATCATTAGTCTATTGTATTTGGACTGTATTTTCACAAGATATCTCAGTTTTAACCTTCTTCACACTGCTGCTGGGGGTTCATTTTGATCTAGACATGCTCCTTCTCTTTGTATGTCAGATGGGACTTCACGAAGTGTAACTTGCCTCACTTGCAGAGGCACACTGAGGGGGTGGGGCTATGCGGTGGAGAGAAAGAGAGCAATGCTATTTCTATTTTATCCCTTATACCCCAAAAAACATTATTCACAACATAACAATATGCTTCCTAGCTGTATCACTTGGCAATAATATGAAATTTATACAATATAATACAATTTATTTTTGTATAGCCCAAAATCACAAAAGAAGTGCCGCAATGGGCTTTAACAGGCCCTGCCTCTTGACAGCCCCACAGCCTTGACTCTCTAAGAAGACAAGGAAAAATTCCCCAAAAAAAAACCTTGTAGGGAAAAAATGGAAGAAACCTTGGCAAAGGCAGTTCAAAGAGAGACCCCTTTCCAGGTAGGTTGGGCGTGCAGTGGGTGTCAAAAAGAAGGGGGGTCAATACAATACAATACAATACACAGAACAGAACAAATCCTCAATACAGTACAAAAATAAAAATTTTAGAAGTACGGAGCAGAATTTAACAGTAGATGATATCACATAATATGATTTGGATTTGTTTAGAGTCCTGGAGACCTCATCCATCAAGCTGCCTCCTCCATTTGGCCATTCCACGGCTGAAACACGTCTTCCCCATGCCACACAGCCCAACACAGTCTCAAAGCACAATTACAACACCACAAAAACACTCTTCTCCTTTACCACCACTTCTCCTCTAGCTTAGTCCTCATCCTCCCAACTCTGGCCCTTGAGTGGTGGTGGCTGGCCCTTTTTATAGCCCACCAGGAAGCGTTCCAGGTGCTTGACCACCTGGTCCTAATTGCACTTCCAGGTGGGGCTGAAGATTCGTCCAGCCGGGCTGTTAACTCCATGAAGCTCCCCCTAGCGGTCATCCGAGCTCCCACCCAGGCCGTGGAAGACTCCATCTCCCATGGAGCCATGCGAAAGGTTGCGGGAATCACCGTCCACCAGGGAGGCTGCCCCCGGAACAGATGCAGCAGAGGCATCCCCGCCGGGCATGGGACCCGGCTGTCCATTACACTGCCCCTCTATCAGATGAGCCTTGTGGGGCTCATCGGCACGCCCTGCAAGGGCCGGTCCTCTCCAGGACAGGGAGTTGGCATCCTTAGCTCCACGGCTCCGCCCTGTGGAAACATAAACAGGTCCGGGGGTGCTGCCCAGACATCCCTGCCACTTGGACGTCTTCTCCGGACAACACCTCCAGACATGGCCCCAACGGCCGCAGTTATAACACCGCTAACCCCCTCCACCTTGACCCTTGCGGGAGCAGAAACAGGCAGGGAACCCCTGCCCCTTTGCCCGCTCAGAGGGGGGCTCATGATATCTCTGCCCCTCTGCAGCGCAGCCCTCCTGCACCGTCAAACCGACGGGCTTACGCTGCGCCTTGTTAGGAGTTCCCGATCTCTTCGTCCGGGTCCTCCTCTTCCTCTGGGGTGCACTGACGGTCTGTGTCCCCTTATGGGAAGAAGGGAGACCCTGTGCCGTCTACACCCCTTTAGACGGCCGTAAGACCAGCACAGGCAGTCAGGGCAGAGTTGTTTGGCAGCCAACATTCCCCAGCTGCCTCACTCACCTGTACCGCTATGTCCTGCAGGCAGGAGGCCGACGCCCCCCGTGTCTCCAGCCACTTAACAACGGCTGCCATCAGGGCGCCGATCTTCTTGTCCAAGCCTTCCTTCGTCTCCTGCAGGACCTGAAAAACCTTAACAAAGGACTGCATTGGGAAGGAGAACAAGTTTCAACTCCCGTGCAGCCCAAGAAAAGTTAATACTTTCAGTCGGTGAAGGGTTTGGGTTCACCTTGTCCCCTCCCGCCGACCATGAGCCATCGAGGCCCTGCGGGATCTCCGCAGGCCCCTTCGGGTAATCTCGAGGTTCAGGGAGAAGGTCCGTCATCCCCGCCTGCGAATCGTCCTCGGCGGGCAACTGACACACGCCCTCCCCCCTTTACCTGCTTCAGGGAGGAGCTCCTGCTCCTCTAGCGGGGACACCACGTTGGGAAGCTCATCCGGGCCCTCCTCCTCCAGCTGATTAATCGGGCCGAAGGGAAGACACAGCCCAGCCTCGCTCTCTCCACCGTCACGCCACGGACATACTTCATCTGGCTCCACCAACGGGTGGTTCGCCCCTCGGCGTCTAGGAGTTAGGCTGATGCGAACGCGGAAAACCCTTCCCGCGGCCCTTCAACCTTGGGCCCGTCACCTACCTCCGGCTGTAACCCGTGGTGCTGGTTGGCATGGCGGCGTCTGGCGGCTGGCTTCTGTGTCCACCCAGCTTTCTTCTTCCCCATTTACTGCAGTGTCTTAGGAGCCTCTCTGTGGTCGTCCTGCAGCCCCTTGCCGCGTGTGCGCGCTTCGGTGCGCTGTACTGCGCGGGCTTGCTTGCAGCTGCGAGTGCACTCTCCCAGCACTGTGCTGCGCGTGTCCGCCTGCAGCCTTGAGCACTCTCTCCTCGCGCTGTGCTGTACGTGCCCGTCTGTGGCTTTGAGTGCGCTCTCCCCGTGCTGTGTTGTGCGTGCTTGCCTGTGGCTGCTTCGGGAGCACGCTCTCCGTGCAGCTGCCTCGAGCACGTACCTCGCTCTGCTATGTCGGGTCTTCACATGATTTTTGATGTAGGTTCCGGTCCAATTGGACGGACCAGGATCCTGCCGACTAGGCCAGTGTAATCTGGACGCCGTATAGCGCCCGAACCGGGACAAACTGACGCAGGGGCACGTACCAAAAAGAAACACAGGCTTTATTATTCTTCAACTGTGAGACACATCTTCCCCGTGCCACACAGCCCAACACAGTCCCAAAGCACAACAACACCACTCCTCCTCTAGCTTAGTCCTCCTCCTCCCGACTCTGGCTCTCGAGTGGTGGTGGCTGGCCCTTTTTATAGCCCACCCGGAGGCGTTCCAGGTGCTTGACCACCTGGTCCTAATTGCACTTCGGGGTGGGGCTGGAGATTTGTCCAGCCGGGCTGTTGACTCCATGCAGCTCCCCCTAGCGGCCATCCAAGCTCCCAACCAGGCTGTGGAAGACTCCATCTCCCATGGAGCAATGCGAAAGGTTGGGGGATCACCGTCCGCCAGGGAGGCTGCCACCAAGCGTCCCAGGGGAGGTATTGAGCTGCCCATGGTTGCTCCCATGGAACAGATGCAGCAGGGACGTCCCTGCCGGGCATGGAACCCGGCTGTCCATCACAGTTGCTAATGACTAACAACAGAGATGCAGTATGTACAGTTAATCAGCAGCTCTAGTCAGGATATGCTGAACTGAAGTAGTGAGTCTTCAGCCGGGATTTAAAAGCTGAGACCGAAGGGGCATCTCTTATAGTAGCAGGCAGACCATTCCACAGTTTAGGGGCCCTGTAACTAAAAGCTTGACCTCCCATTGTTATTTTATTAATCCTTGGAATCATAAGCAGACCGGCATCTTGAGATCTTAATGTGCGTTCTGGTTTGTAAGTCATGATAAGTTCAGACAAGTAAGCCGGACCTTGGCCATTTAATGCTTTATATGTTAAAAGGAGGATTTTGAAATCTGCCCTAAACTTAACCGGGAGACAGTGTAAGGATTTAAGAACTGGAGTTATGTGTTCGTATTTTCTTGTTCTTGTAATAATTCTTGCAGCCACATTTTGGATTAACTGGAGGCTGTATAAAGAACAGTTTGAACATCCAGTGAACACCGCATTGCAGTAGTCAATCCTACTAGAAATAAATGCATGAATTAATTTCTCAGAATCCTGTTTATTTATAAAGTGCCTTAATTTCCTAACATTTTTAAGATGGAAGAAACATGATTTGGACAACTTTGTAATATGCGCTTTAAATGACATGCTAGAGTCAAAGATAACTCCTAGATTGCGGGCTGATTCAGTGAAATTAATGGTGATTCCAACTGGGTTATATGATGACAAAATATTGTTGTGATCAGTGTCATTCCCTCCAACAATTAACATCTCTGTTTTATCTGTATTTAAAGACAAGTAGTTCTCATTCATCTACTCCTTTAATTTACTAACACAACTAATTAAAGACAACATCGGAGAAACTTCATTTGATCTAAATGAAAGGTATAACTGGGTGTCACCTGCATACGAGTGAAAATTAACATTATGTTTCCTAATGAGAGATCCCAGAGGAAGCATGTAAAGTGAAAACAGTAAAGGTCCCAGTACTGAGCCCTGCGGGACACCAAATTGAACTTCTGTGTATAATGATGGAGTACTGTCAGCACATTTCTGTACATATTGGAATTGATTTGATAAATAAGAACTAAACCAAGCGAGCACAGTGCCTGTAAGCCCAACATCATTTTCTAGCCTGTGCAGTAAAATAGAATGGTCAATGGTGTCAAATGCTATGTCAAAGACATCGTATGTACAATGTACTAACATAACCTAAGAATACAAAATGTTAACAAAAATTCCGAAGAAATTTTTCCATGACCATATAGTGAGCTTTGTGAGCTGGAATGTCAATGTTCTCAATCATGAATTAAAGTAAAAGAAAGTACTCCCGCACTTAACAAGTCTAAATGCCTTAATGCCTTAAATCTTAATATACAGAACTATCCCATTTGTAGTGTCAGATGCAATATCTGATTCTAAAAGGGCAATATGTCATGGTGACAATTTAGCTAATACTAAAATGATTTTGATTAATATCTATGTACCTAAAGTGCATGATAGAGCTTTCTTCCAAAATGTATTTGCATCTAGCCCTAATGTGAACACTCATAAAATTATAATGGCCGGAGACTTGAATTGTGTTTTATATCCAGACCTGGATAGATTGTCAGATACCATCTAATCCTGCAAAAATAATTATATAGTTTGTAATGGATCATAAATTATCTGATTCTTGGAGGTTTTTAAATCCTACCCTAAAAGCATACTTCTTCTTCTCACCCATACATCATTGTTTCTAAAGAACTGATTATTTCCTCACAAACAATCATTTTTTGCCCACTATTAAATCTTGTAAGTACGGCGCTATCATTATCTCTGACCATGTCCCTCTGATCACGGAACTTTAATTACTGCATCCTACATACTAATCTCTTTGCTGGCATCTTAACCCTCTGTCATTAGCTGATGAGAACTGTAGAGAATTCATATCCAAGCTTATTGGATTATTCTCTGGAGACATATGCATACTCAGCAGTCTCAGGAGGTATACTCTGGAAAACTCTGAAGGCATTTTTAAGAGGACAGATTTTTTCAAATTTTTCTCACAAAAATAAACTGAAAACCAAGAAGGCCTCTGAGTTAATCATCAAAATTACTAGAATAGATCTAAACAAGCCAAGTATCCAGGTGAGGCTCTCTATAGGAAAAGACAGGTTTTGCAATCACAATTAACCTCTTGACTACTAAAGAAATGGAACAGCTTATCTTTAAATCGCGACATCGTTATTATGAACACTGAGAAAAGGCCAATGAGATCTAAGTAGGAAGTCCATAACGCAATAACAGCAATTAACAAAACTGACGGAGATAAAATTATTGACCATAAAAATAAAACTCACACATTTAGAGAGTACTATAAGTCCTTATTTTCTACTCAGTTTAAAGAAGATACAATCTAATAAGTTTCTTGATTCATTAGAGATACCACAACTAGATACTCTTAGTGCTGCTGAAATGGATAAACCTCTGACACTTTCAGAATTACTAGATGCTATAAACTCACTTCAAACTGGGAAAGCAGCCAGAGGAATTTTATAAAAAAATCTCAAATAAGTTAGCTCCACTATTATTAGTAACATTTATAGGAACCAAAGACAATAAAATTCTACCTTAAACTTTTCACCATGCATTGATTACCATCTTTCCAAAGAAGATCAAGGACCTACTACAATGTGCATCATACAGACCAATCACTCTTTTGAATGACAATATTAAGGTACTCTCTAAAGTTATAGCCAGAAGGATTGAGAAAGTGCTTCCTTATGTAATATCACCAGACCAAACAGGATTTATTAAAGGCAGGCACTTAACTTCTAAACTTCATCATTTGTTTAATATAATATATTCACCCATTATATCTAACACCTCAGAGATCTTATTATTTTTTGATGGTTGAATGGGATTATCCATTCAGCACCTTGCACTAATTTGGGTTTGGCCCCAACATATATGCATGGATCAAACTACTATATACTAGTCCAGAAGAATTAGTTTGTATTAACAACATTTTATCAGATAACTTCAAACTAGAATGTAGTACTCGACATCCATGCATCCAAAGGGTGATTCTACAATGACCTAAAGCAGAAGGGGGCGTGGCACTAATCAACTTTCAATTTTATTACTGGGCAGCAAATATATAAGCTATAAACACCAGGTGCCTCATGTATAACGCCGTGCGTAGAATTCACACTATAACATGGCATATGGACAAAAGCAGAAAAGTTCGTATGCACAAAAAAATCCAGATGCATAAATCTGTGCGTTCACCAACTTCCACGTTCTTCCACTACATAAATCCTGGTCAGCATGAAAAGTAACGGACGTGCACGCGCCTACTGTCCTGCCCCAAATCCTCCCAAAATTACGCCTCTTTGAATATGCAAATCAATATAAATAGCCCTTAAGCTCAACGTTCTATGAAAAGGCAATGGCAAAAGCACGGGGGAAAATAGAAGAATTTCAGCAAATACCAAGTGGAGGCAAGGAAAAAATGACTATTTGTTGGTTTAAACAGTGATATAAACAACAAAAGGAAGTTGATCGAGTGACATAGAGTGTCGGAGAAACTCAAAAGTTTAAGTTCACAAAGTTGCACAGTGCCCGAAATAAAAAAAAAAGCGGTCAGATATCAAAGTCGCCGTGAAAAGGCAGGTCATAGCCCACCGTCTGAGTGTCATATGAAAGCTTATTTGGGTACAGAGAAAAAAAAATAGGCACACAGTGGGGGAAAAAAGCACAAAAAGTCAACTTTAATCTCGAAATTTCCACTTTAATCACGTAGTTTATTTTGTCATTAAAGTAGAACATCATAAACTTCATCTTAAAATCGTTTAATTTATTAATTCCTCAAATCCCATTGTAACTAAAGTAGCCCATTAAATGCTTTGTTTTGTATTTAATCTTCTATGTGCTCTATGTGCACTACCTGCTTCTTAAACGGGCTTTCTCTTCCTCCGACAGGACACAGAATCCATTACATTCGTAATATTACAGCTCTCTGAATAATTAAAATACTGAGATGTATATGTGATATCATTTTCATGATGATAGGAGTTAAAGCATGTTATTAAACATGGGAACACGGTGGCGCAGTGATAGTGACGAGCAGGCGCCTTGTCCACAGATTGTTCCTGCCTTCCTCAAGATGCTTGCTGCACCTTGCGCGACCTTTGAAGAAATTGCAGCAGTACTGTCTCTTTCAAACGTACTAACCCCCAATTCCTGTCCTTCCTTTTCTTTCTCCAAGTAACCAATCACCACACAATCAGCTCCATAATAGATGTTAAGCAATCTGTATGCTTAGAATGCAGATTCTTCAAAACTTTTAAGGAACATTGAAATATCTTCATAGTACATGTTTAAGTATTCTATCCATCTGTCTTTCCAGTGTCGCGCCAGCCCCAGCAAGAATACAGCGCGAGGCAGGAATAATTGGGGTGCCAGCTCGACGCTAGCGCTTCGACACTGTGTCCTCACATGTTTAATTATTAACAATATAGATTATTTAAATGATGTTAACATTTTATCTGTATAATGTAATAAACATTTTGCTGCATTTCATCTTAAAAATGATATCTTCATCATATATAAATTCTCGCTTTATAAAGTGGCGCAGGTTGTGCAATATTATAACTGTATTGCAAGTTTACAGTGAGGTAATTGTACTTGTAAGTACAAACAGTTCTATAAGGAACACTTGATGGATTGAGTGCATTTATAGTTCTTGGGATGAAACAGTTTCTGAACCACGAGGTCTGTACAGGAAAGGCTCTGAAGCGTTTGTCGGATGAGAGCAGTTCAAATAGGCAGCATGGCTGAAACAGCGTGTGCTTGACGCTGTATACCGATAATTCTCCTTCTGATCTGCTGTGCAGTGAGAGTAATATGGAAAAAGATGATCTGCTGTGGCAACTCCTAACGGGAACAGCTGAAAGTAGAAGAAGGTGTAGTGAGAGTAACAACATTAAAGCAGCTATGGTATTTGGAATAGTTTGGTCATTCCGTGGACCATAATACTGTTACAGGTTAGTTACAATCAGATGCCTTAAACTAATAAACAATATGTGGTTAATTTCAGTGTATGATGATAACGCCACGTCAGGGATGTGGATCTAAAAAGAAAGGAAAACCACACTGGAGCAAAAACACTGCTTTGATGCTGGGTGCCGCCAGTTTGCAAAAACCGAGCGGAGAACTTGCGTATGCCAGGGTTGGAGCTACCGTGAGAATTTGCGTGGCTTTACACCAAGTTTAGGTTTTATACATCGCGATTTGAGCGTGGAAATGGGCTTACACAACATTTTTGTGCGTACGCAACGTTTATACATGAGGCCCCTGGACATCGACACAAATCGATGAATATCCACATGCCTGGGGCTTCATGCATAACGCCGTGCGTAGAATTCGCACTATAACATGACGTAAGCACAAAAGCAGAAATGTGCTTACACACAGAAAAATCCAGATGCATAAATCTGTGCGTTCGCCAACTTCCACATTCTTCTGCTACATAAATCCCGGTCAGCATGAAAAGTAACGCTCGTGCACGTGCCTGCTGTCCCACCCCAACTCCTTCCAGAATTACGCCTCTTTGAATATGCAAATCAATATAAATAGCCCTTAAGCCCAGCGTTCTGTGAAAAGGCAATGGCAAAAGTACGAGGAAAAATAGAAGAATTTCAGTGAATACCAAATGGAGGCAAAGAAAAACGTACTATTTGTTGGTTTAAACAGTTATATAAGCAACAAAAGGAAGCTGATCGAATGACATAGTGTGTCGGAGAAACTCGAAAGCTCAAGTTCACAAAGTCGCACAGTGCCCGAAATAAAAAAGTTGTCACATATCAAAGTCGGCGTGAAAAGGCGACTCGTAGCCCATCGTCTGAGTGTCATATGAAAGCTTATTAGGGTACAGTGAAAAAAAAAGGCACACAGTGTGAAACAAGCACGAAATGTCAACTTTAATCTCGAAATTTCCACTTTAATCACGTAGTTTATTTTGTCACTAAAGTAGAACATCATAAACATCATTTTAAAATCGTTTAATTTACTAGTTTCTCAAATCCCATCGTAACTAAAGTAGCACGTTAAATGCTTTGCTGTGTATTTGATCTTATGTGTGCTCTATGTGCCTGAATCACTACGTGCTCTTCCTCCAACAGCACATAGAATCCATTACATTTGTAATATTTCAGCTCTCTGAATAATTAAAATACTGAGAAGTATATGTGATATCATTTTTATGATGATAAGAGTTAAAGCATGTTATTAAACATGGGAACACGGTTGCGCAGTGATTGTTCGTGTCTTATGCAAGATGCTTGCTTCGCCATGCGCGACCTTCAATGAAATGCTTTATTACAGAAGTACTGTCTTTTTCAAACGTACTAACCCCCAATTCTTGTCCTTACTTTTCTTTCTCCAAATACCCAATTGCCAAAACATTCAGCTCTGTAATAGACATTAAGCCATCTGTAAGCTTAGAACGCCGATTCTTCAAAACTTTTAAGGGACATCGAAATATCTTCATAATGTTTAATTATTCTATCCTTCTATCCTTCCAGTGTCGCGCCAGCCACAGCATGAATACAGCGCGAGGCAGGAACAAACCGTGAACGAAGCTCAAGCTTGCTATCGCTGCGGCACCGTGTAGTTAAAGTTTTATCTGTATAATAAATATATTTTGCTGCATTTCATCTTAAAAATGATATCGTCATCATATGTAAATACGCGCTTTATAAAGTGGCTCAGGTTGTGCAATATTATAACTGTATCATAAGTACAATTACCTCACTGTAACCTGCAAGTACAAACAGTTCTACAAGGAGCACTTGATGGACTGATTGAGTGTGTGTATAGTTCTTGGGATGAAACTGTTTGTGAACCGCGAGGTCCGAACAGGAAAGGCTCTGAAGCATTGGTTGGATGAGAGCAGTTCAAATAGCGAATGGCTGAGGCAGCTATTGCTTGATGCTGTATACCGATAATTCTCTTTCCAATCGCTGTAAATCTGTGATTCACACTCATATACATTGATATAAATACTCTGAGTGGTGCAACGAGAGTAATATGGAAAAAGAAGATCCACTGTGGCAACCCCTAACGGGAGCAGCTAACAGAAGAAGAAGAAGAAGGTGCAGTGAGAGTAACAACACTAAAGCAGTTATGGTATTAAGAATAGTTTGACCATTCTGTGGACCATTATATTGTTACAGGTTAATTACAATCAGATGCATTAAACTAATAAACAATATGCGGTTAATTTCAGTGTATTTATAAAGCTGCATCAGGGATGTGGATCTAATAAAGAAAGTGAAACCAGACAGGAACAGTAGCACTGCTTTGACGCTGGGTGCCGCCAGTCTGCAGAACCAAGCAGAGAACTTGCGTACGACAGGGTATGAGCTACCGTGGAAATGTGTGTGGCTTTACGCTAAGTTTAGGTTTTATATATCGCAATTTGAATGTGGAAACGTTCTTACGCAACATGTTTATACATGAGGCCCCTGGTCTGTAACAGAAATACAATCTTGCAGTACTTCTTTATTTTTCCTACTCTGTTTTCCATCTAATACAAACTACAATCCTTACACTAAAATAGTAATCCCAGAGTCTTATTCTCTACAATTGATCATCTGCTAAACCCAGGTCACTCAATGGAATGCCTCCAAAAACCTTCCAGTGAAACTTGAGGCTTTGCTGTATTTTTAATCAAAAAATTAATGATATTATAAATAATATAGTACATCTCCCCAGCACTGATCATCTTAAACCCTGGTACTCCATTAAAAACAAATTAAATTCTTTCACCAGGATTTACCTGATTTATATAAAAAAATTTCTCAACTGATATCATTCACCTGCGTCCTTGACCCAATACCAACAAGTTTTTTCAAAGAAGTTCAGTATCTGGCGTGCTAATAGTATTCTTGACATAGTAAACTCGTCATTAGATATGGGGGTCTTCCCAGACTGTCTTAAGACTGCCGTAGTTAAACCCCTGCTCAAGAAAAACAATCTTGACTCCTCTGCTTTTGACAATTTTAGACCTATTTCTAACCTGTCTTTCTTAAATAAAATCCTAGAGAAGGCAGTCATTATGCAGCTAAATGGCCACCTCAGTAAACATGCTGTTCTTGATAAGTTTCAGTCGGGTTTCAGAACAAATCACAGTACAGAAACTGCACTCGTTGAAGTAGTAAATGACTTGTGGGTAAATGCACACAGAGGCCGTTTATCTGTTGTCATCTTCTTAGATCTGAGTGCCGCATTTGATACCATTAATCACAATATTCTTAGAAATCAACGTAGTCAATGGGTGGGCCTCCCTGGCAGTGTCTTAAATTGGTTTGAGTCCTATCTGGCAGGTAGAAAATTCTTTGTTGTTGTTCTTCTTCTTCTTTCGGCTGCTCCCGTTATGGGTCACCACAGCAGATCATCTCCATATTTTTCTGTCCTCTGCATCTTGTTCTGTTATACCCATCACCTGCATGTCCTCTCTCACCATATCCATAAACCTTCTCTTAGGCCTTCCTCTTTTTCTCTTGCCAGGCAGCTCTATCCTTAGCATCCTTCTCCCAATATACACAGCATCTCTCCTCTGTACATGTTCAAACCGAACACAATCTCACCTCTCTGACTTTGTCTCCCAATTGTCCAACTTGAGCTGACCCTCTAATGTACTCATTTCTAATCCTATCCATCCTTGTCACGCCCAGTGCAAATCTTAGCATCTTTAACTCTTTTACCTCCAGCTCGGTCTCCCGCTTTCTGGTCAGTGCCACTGTCTCCAACCCATATAACATAGTTGGTCTCACTACCGTCCCTTGGACCTTCCCTTTCACTCTTCCTGATACCCGTCTGTTACAAATCACTCCCTCTTCTCAACCCATTCCATCCTGCCTGCAGTATCTTTTTCACCTCACTTCCACAATCCTCATTACTCTGTACTGTTGATCCCAAGTATTTAAACTCATCCAGAGTGGTGGCTCTGAGGCTAGGGATCTGCATTGGCAATCGGAAGGTTGCTGGTTAGAATCCCATAAGATGCCAAAAGGAACTCTGCTCTGTTGGGCCCTTGAGCAAGGCCCTTAACCTGCAATTGCTAAGCACTTTGAGTAGTGAGAAAAGCGCTATATAAATGCAAAGAATTATTATTATTATCCACCTTTGCCAACTCTACTCCTTGTATTCTCACCATTCCATTGACCTCCCTCTCATTTACACACATGTATTCTGTCTTGTTCTTACTGACTATCTGTAATCAGAATAATAAGTTTAATGTCACTGTGCTCTGCACAGAAATTATTTTATAAATCCACTTACATATACAGGCCAGGTCAAAGTTAGCACACAGGGGCTCTCAGCATTTAGAACTGCTAGGCAAGCATTTGAAGAGAGAAAAGTACAACTACGAAAATGGGCATTGTACTATTTCTGTATGTTAGAGATAAAACTGAATCCTCTTCTTGCCTTGTTTGGAACCTAAGTAAGGACAGTATGAGCTGACGGACGAATGGGGAATATCGTCATCCGGTCCTGAGAATCCTTCCAGCACAGCGACGGAAAATGGCAGGCTGTATACATCGAGATCCCACCTTGATAAAAGTTTTGCTATTTGGCTTCCTCCATCTGTAATGCTGCGTAAATCGTCATTAAGAAAGCTAAGTTATTTTCTCTTATGTGATTTTATACCACCACTAGCAAAATACCCGCGCTTCGCAGCGGAGAAGTAGTGTGTTAAAGACGTTATGAAAAAAAAAGGAAACATTTTAAAAATAACGTAACATGATTGTCAATGTAATTGTGTTGTCATTGTTATAAGTGTTGCTGTCATATATATATATATATATATATATATGTATGTATATATATATATGTGTGTGTGTGTTATATATATATGTATATATATATATATATGTATATGTATATATATATATATATATATGTATATGTATATATATATATATATATGTATATGTATATATATATATATATATGTATATGTATATATATATATATATATATATGTATATGTATATATATATATATATATATATATACATATATATATATATATATATATATATATACATATATATATATATATATATATATATATATGACAGCAACACTCATAACAATGACAACACAATTACATTGACAATCATGTTACGTTATTTTTAAAATTTTCCTTTACTTTTTCATAACCTCTTTAACACACTACTTCTCCGCTGCACAGCGTGGGCATTTTGCTATATATATATATATATATATATATATATATATATATATATATGACAGCAACACTCATAACAATGACAACACAATTACATATATATATATGTAGATATGTATATATATATGTGTCAATCTATCTATGTATGTATGTCTAGATATATATATATATATATATATATATATATATATATATATAGATATGTATATATATGTGTATATATATGTAGATGTGTATATATGTAGATACAGTGGTGCCTCACACAACGAACTTAATTCGTTCCAGGAGCAAGTTTGTTATGCGAAAAGTTCGTTATGTGAAACGCGTTTTCCCATAACAATACATGTTAAAAAAAATAATTCGTTCTGTAGCATAAAATATGCTAAGATGACATAAAAAAAGATACATTTTTTGTTATTATTTTTATTTAGATACATCTAAAAACATAATTTTTTTTTAAAAAAACACACATTTTTTTAATTTTAAGACAGACTAAGTAGAGTCTACCGAATCTTGCACATCTTCATCCATTTTCTGCTTTTTGGCCGATGGTTTCATGAAAAACCTGTCCAAAGTCGTTTGTTTTTCTCTTTTCTTCAACATCTGCCGGAAATAACGGACAAGAGTATCGGAGTAAAGATCGTTGATCCTGTTTGCTTCAGCTGAATCCGGATAGTGGGCATTGGTAAACTCCTGAACTGCTTTCCATTTGACCAGGATGTTCTTGATGTCAGCAGTTGGGATTGGTTGATTGTTTGATTGTTGCTCCTCGTTATCAGATGACGCTTCCCTTTGAGCATTGTCCTGTTGCTGGACCAGAAGTGCTTGGAGCTCTTCAGTTGTCAGCTCTTCTTCGTGTTCCTCAATAAGCTCCTCTACATCTTCTTCCTCTACCTCTAATTCCAACCTTTGGGCCACTGTGATGATGTCCTTCACCACTTCTGTGTCATCAACTACTGCTTCTTCCTGGGTCCACGAAGGCACAAGCATCTTCCAAGCAGAAATGAGGGTCCTTTGTGACACTTCTTCCCAGGCCTTCTGTATAAGTCGTATTGCCATAAGGACATCAAATTTCTCCTTCCAAAACTTTCGGACAGTCATATTGTCTCCACCAAACTCACATTCTTCAAACACCTTATTAAAGAGGGCTCTAGTGTAGAGTTTTTTAAAGTTCGCAATAACTTGCTGATCCATTGGCTGAAGAATGGATGTGGTGTTTGGTGGCAAATACTGCACCTTGATAAAAGGATAATTTTCCTGCAATATTTCCTCTAGGTCTTTTGAGTGAGAAGGGGCATTGTCAAGTATCAGAAGGGCTTTGAGCGGCAGTTCTTTTTCCAGCAAGAATTTCTTCACGGCAGGAGCAAAGGTTTCCAGAATCCATTCGTTGAAGATAACTTGGGTCACCCAGGCTTTTTGATTGGACTTCCAATGGACGGGCAGTTTGGACTTAATAACGTTATTTTTCTTGAAAATTCTGGGATTTTCAGAGTGATAAACCAATAGAGGTTTGATCTTGAGGTCTCTGCTGGCATTAGACGAAAACATAAGGGTAAGTCTGTCCTTCATGGCTTTGTGTCCTGGCAATTTCTTCTCCTCTTTTGTAATGAAGGTTCTGCTCGGCATTCTTTTCCAGAAAAGACCCGTTTCATCGGCATTGAACACTTGTTGTGGGCAGTATCCTTCATCCTTAATACATTTTTGAAAGTTAATAGAGA